>NW_022437032.1:6103229-6122598 GCF_009761245.1 Sapajus apella
GAAGGAAGGAAGGAAGGAAGGAAGGAAGGAAGGAAGGAAGGAAGGAAGGAAGGAAGGAAGGAAGGAAGGAGAGAAAGAAAGAAAAAGAAAGAAAGAGAGAGAAAGAAAGAAAGTAACAAAGTAAGAGAGAGAGAAAGAAAGTAAGAAAGAAAGAAAGAAGAAAAGAAAGAAGGGAGGGAGAGAGGGAGGGAGGGAAGGAAGGGAAAAAGAAAAAAAAAAAGCACGCTGTAGAGAGAACCCCAATCTTCTCTAAGAAGACCTAAGTGATCATAAATAGAATGTTGGTGGAAATATGGATAATAAAGGTCATTTTGATGAGGTCTCAGAGAGAAATGAGGAACGTGTTACTGAATACAGGAGGAAAGGCAATTCTTGTTATAAAGTGCAAAGAACTTGTCTGAATTGTGTTTATGACCCACCATTTTGCAGAAGATAAGAATTTGTGAGCAGCAATAGCAGACGTGGAGCTTAAGCTATTTCTTTTCATTTTTCGAGTTGGAGTCTGGCTCTGTTGCGGAGTCTGGTGTGCAGTGGCACAATCTTAGCTCACTGCAACCCCTGCCTCCTGGGTTCAAGTGATTCTCTTTTTTTTTTTTTTTTTTTGAGACGGAGTTTCGCTCTTGTTACCCAGGCTGGAGTGCAATGGTGCGATCTCGGCTCACCGCAACCTCCGCCTCCTGGGTTCAGGCAATTCTCCTGCCTCAGCCTCCTGAGTAGCTGGGATTACAAACACGTGCCACCATGCCCAGCTGATTTTTTTGTATTTTTAGTAGAGACGGGGTTTCACCATGTTGACCAGGATGGTCTCGATCTCTTGACCTCGTGATCCACCCGCCTCGGCCTCCCAAAGTGCTGGGATTACAGGCGTGAGCCACAGCGCCCGGCCTTCAAGTGATTCTCATGCCTCAGCCTCCCTTGTAGCTGGGATTACAGGTGTGTGCCATTGTGCCCAGCTAATTTTTGTATTTTTAGTAGAGATGAAGTTTTCCATGTTGGCCAGGCTGGTCTCAAACTCCTAACCTCAAGTTACTGGCCCACCTCAGCCTCTCAAAATGCTGGGATTATAGGTGTGAGCCACCGTGCCTGGCCTAAAGCTATTTTTAAGGAAAGAATTGAAGGTTCCGCCTGGGTTCTCTTGACTACTTACAGTAAAATGAGGCGGGAGACAAATGACTTAAAGATGGAATTGTTGGCTGGGCGCGGTGGCTCATGCCTGTGACACCAGCACTTTGGGAGGCTGAGGCGGGTGGATCACCTGAGGTTAAGAGCTAGAGCCTGGCCAACATTGTGAAACCCTGTCTCTACTAAAAATACAAAAAAGTAGCTGGACATGGTGGCAGGAGCCTGTAATGCCAGCTACTTGGGAGGCTGAGTCAGAATTGCTTGAACCCAGGAGGCAGAGGTTGCAGTGAGCCAAGATTGCGCCACTGCACTCCAGGCTGGGTGACAGAGCGAGATTCTGTCTTACAAAAAAAAAAAAGAAAGGAACTGTTAATCAAAATGGTAGAACTTAAAAGTTTGAAAATTCCAGAAACAAAGAAAGAAAAAGAAAGAAAAAATTTGAAAATTCCCAGCCTACCCATATTGGAAAAAAATGGAAAGCCTATAGAAGAGACAACAGCTGGGTGTGGTGGCTCAGGCCTGTAATCTGAGGCAGGAGGATAGCTTGAGGTAGGGAGATTGAGACCAGCCTGGGCAATGTAGAGACTCTGTTTCTACAAAAAATTAAAAAAAATAGCTGGGTGGCATGTGCCTATAGTCCCAGCTACCTGAGGGGCTGAGGTAGGAGGATCACTTGAGCTTGGGAAGTCAAGGCTGCGGAGAGCCACAATCACATCACTGCACTTCAGTCTGGACAACTGAGCAAGACCCTGTCTCAACAAAAAAAAAAGAGAGAGAGAGAGCGTGAGAGAACGAAGGTGTGCCCCAGGAAATGTTTAATAAGGAGATTAGTATGGATCGCCATCTCAACAGAAACCAGGCTCTGTTGTCCAAGAGAATGAAAGAAGGACCCCAAGGCCAGGCAAGGTGGTTCATGCCTGTAATCCTAGCACTTTGGGAGGCCGTGGTGGGCGGATCACTTGAGGTCAGAAGTTTGAAACCAGCTTGACCTTCAAGGTGAAACCCCATCTCTACTAAAAATACAAAATTAGCCAGGCATGGTGGCGGGCGCCTGTAATCCCAGATACCTGGGAGACTGAGACAAAAGAATCTCTTGGGCCGGGCGCGGTGGCTCAAGCCTGTAATCCCAGCACTTTGGGAGGCCGAGGCGGGTGGATCACGAGGTCAAGAGATCGAGACCATCCTGGTCAACATGGTGAAACTCCGTCTCTACTAAAAATACAAAAAATTAGCTGGGCATGGTGGTGCGTGCCTGTAATCCCAGCTACTCAGGAGGCTGAGGCAGGAGAATTGCCTGAACCCAGGAGGCGGAGGTTGCGGTGAGCCAAGATCGCGCCATTGCACTCCAGCCTGGGTAACATGAGTGAAACTCCGTCTCAAAAAAAAAAAAAAAAAAGAATCTCTTGAACCTAGAAGGCAGAGATTGCAGTGAGCTGAGATCGTGCTATTGCACTCCAGCCTGGAGAATACAGCGGGACCCAAAAAAAAAAAAAAAAAAAAAAAAAAATGGCCGGGCGTGGTGGCTCACGCCCGTAATCCAAGCACTTTGGAGGCCAAGGCGGGTGGATCACCTGAGGTTGGGAGTTCAAGACCAGCCTCAGCCTGACCAACATGGTGAAACCCTGTCTTTATTAAAAAAAAATAATAAAATAAAAATTAAAAAAAAAAAAAAAAAAAGGCCGGGCATGGTGGCTTGTGTTTGTAATCTCAGCACTTTGGGAAGCTCAGACGGGCAGATCACCTGAGGCCAGGGGGTTCATGACCAGCCTGACCAATATGGAGAAACCCTGTCTCTACTGAAAATACAAAATTAGCCATGCAGGGTGGTGCATGCCTGTAATCCCAGCTACTCGGGAGGCTGAGGTAGGAGAATCGCTTGAACCCAGGTGGCAGAGGTTGCAGTGAGCCGAGATTGTGCCAGCCTGGGCAACAAGAGCAAAACTCTGTCTCAAAACAAAAACAAAAAAAGAAGGACCCCAAAGACATTTCAGAGATGACTGGGGCTGCTCCTCCCATGATAGGCCCCTTGTGCCAGGGCCCAGGGGACTGAGCAATGTCAAAGGAGGGGCCACAGATGTCTGTGGGACTTTGGCTGCCACTGCCTCTCAACTCTGCCCTTCACACTCCATTTCTACCTCCTCAGCCACCCCAGAGGCTGCTCCAGTGGGCCCTGATTTGGGGTGTGCTGTGCCGAGCCAAGCTGTGGGGGCGTGGCTGCCTCCACCCAGGTTTCAAAGGATGCCCCCAGAAGGCCTCAGGGCCTTGGCAGAAAAGCATGGCAGCAGCAGGGCTTCTGTGGAGAGCCCCCACAAGGGCAATGCCCAGTGGAGCTATGGGTGTGGGGTGCCTGCAGGGGTGGGGCCACCCTGAGACTCTAGACCAGTTGCACCACCAGAGCGTGATGCCAGCCTGGGACAGCCACAGGCACATGACTCCATGAGACCTGTGGCATGAGCTGCACCCAGCAAAGCTGTGGGAACAGAACACTCAGAGCCTTGGGGGTCAAACCCTGGAGGCAGGACTTCCATCCCAGTGGGTCCAGAAGGCAGGGCACAGCCCCCAGTGGGCCTGGAGGGCAGAGCCTTGAGTCAAAGATTGTTCCTGAGACGTAAGGTTTTAGACTTGCTTCGGATCTCTCACCTCTTTCCTCCTTCCTATTTCTCTTTTCTGGAATGTCTGTCCCATGCCTGTCCCATCAATGTATTTTGGTCTGAGTTCACAGGTTCACAGCTAGAGAGCAGTTTGCTTCAGGAGGAATTGTATCTTGAGTCTTACCAGTGTCTTATTTTTGTTTTATTTTATTTTTTGAGACAGAGTCTTGCTCTGTCAGCCAGGCTGCAGTGCAGCTGTGATCTCGGCTCACTGCAACCTCCACCTCCCGGGTTCAGGCGATCCTCTCAGCTCAGCCTCCTGAGTAGCTGAGATTACAGGACTGTGCCACCATGTCCAGCTAATTTTGTTGTATTTTTAGTAGAGACAGGGTTTGACCACGTTGGCCAGGCGGGTCTTGAGCTCCTGACATCAAATGATTCACCCACCTCGGCCTCCCAAAGTGCTGGATTGATTACAAGCGTAGGCTGATAGAATGATTTAAGACTTTAGGGGCTATTGGGATGGGATGAATATATTTTGCATGCAAGAAGGACATGAATTTTGGGGAGCCAGAGGAGCAGTGCTAAAATCTGAATGTTTGTGTCTCCCCTACCAAATTCATATGTTGAAACTTAATCACCAATGGGATGGTATTAGGAGGTGAGGCCTTGGAAAGGGTTTAGGTCATGAGGGTGGAACCCACATAAATGGCATTAGTGCCACATATAAAAGAAGTCCCAGGGCCAGGCACGGTGGCATACTTTTAATCCCAGCACTTTGCGAGGCCGAGGCGGGTGGATCATGAGGTCAAGAGATTGAGACCATCCTGGCCAACATGGTGAAACCCCGTCTCTACTAAAACACAAGAAATTAGCCAGGCGGGGTGGTGCGTGCCTGTAGTCCCAGCTACTCAGGAGGCTGAGGCAGGAGAATTGCTTGAACCCGGGAGGTCGAGGTTGCAGTGAACTGAGATCACGCCACTGCACTCCAGCCTGTTGCCTGGCAACAGAGCAAGACTCTGTCTCAAAAAAAAATTTTTTTTCAAAAAAAGCTTGGGGGAAAATAATCTGTATTTTATGCACATAAAAACTGGAAAAACGCAAGAAACTAACAATAGTAGTTAGGGGTGTGCGTTTGTGTGTGTTTGTTTATGTGTGTGTCCATGGCAAGGGACAGGTAGTGATGGGAATTGGTTCAATGGAGAATAAAAGTGGGAGTGAGATTTTTTACTGGATTAAAAAATATATGTATATATAACAGCTTTATTGAAATATAATTTACATATCATACAATTTTTTCCTTTAAAGTATTCAATCTGCCAGGTGCAGTGGCTTGTCCTGTAATCCCAGCACTTTGGGAGGCCGAGACTATGGATCACCTGAGGTCAGGAGTTCAGCCTGGCCCACATGGTGAAACCCCATCTCTACTATAAATACAGAATTAGCCAGGCACAGTGGTGCACACCTGTAATCCCAGCTATCAGGAGGCCAAGGCAGAAGAATCCCTTGAACCTAGGAGGTGGAGGTTGCAATGAGCCAAAATCACGCCGCTGCACTCTAGTCTGAGCGACAGAGCGAGACTCTGTCTCTAAATAAATAAATAAGTATTCAATCTAATGGTTTTTAGCATATTCACAGAGTTGTACAACCACACCACAATCAATTTTAGAACATTTTCATCACACACTTAAGGAGCCTCATATCTATTAGCAGCCACTCCCCATTTCTCCCTATGCTCCCAGGCTTAGACAACTAATAATCCATGATAGATTTGCCTATTCTGTACATTTCCTAGAAATAGAATCATACAATATGTGGCCTTTTGTGTCTGGCTTTTCTCGTTTAGCATAACATTTTCAAGATTAATGCCTGGCTAGTCACAGTGACTCATGCCTCCAATCCCAGCACTTTGGGAGGCCAAGCGGGGAAGATCGCTTGAGCCCAGGAGTTCGAGACCAGCCTGGGCAACATCGCAAGACCCCATCTCTAAAAAAAAAAAATTTTTTTTAAACAGCTGGTCATAGTGGCATGTACCTATGGTCCCAGATATGTGGGAGACAAAAGCAGGAAGATGGCTTGGGACTAAGAGTTGGAGGCTGCAGTGAGCCGTGATTGTGTCACTGCACTCCAGCATGGGTGACAGAGTAAGACCTTGTCTCAAGAATTAAAAAGATTAATGCCTGCTGAAGCGGGTTGTGGAGGTACATGCCTATAATCCCAGCTGCTCAGAAGGCTGAGAGAAGGGAATTACTTGAGCCTAAGAGTAAAGCCCTGTCTCAAAAAAAAAAAAAAAAAAGGTTCATGCCCTTTTGGCCCATTGTAGTATGCAGCATATTTCTTTCAGTACATCATTCTTCATTTTTTTTTCTTTTGAGACAAGAACTCACCCTATCGCCCAGGCTGGAGTGCAATGGTGCAGTCGAGGCTCACTGTGGCCTCAACCTCCCTTGCTCAAACGATCCTCCCACTTCAGCCTCCTGAATAGCTGTGACCATAGGTGTATACCACTACACCTGGCTAATTAAAAAAAAAAATTTTTTTTGGCAGAGATGATGTCTCACTATGTTGCCCTGGCTGGTCTCAAACTCCTGGGTTCAAGTAGTCCTTCTGTCTCAGCTTCCCAAAGTGCTGGAATAACAGGCATAAGCCACCAAGCCCCGCCTCATCTTTTTTGTTGTTGTTGTTAATTTTCCATTGTATGACTATACCATATTTTGTTTATCCATTCATTAGTTGATGGGTATTTGGATTGTTTTCACCTTTCCCCCACCCCTTCTTTTTGACCCGGAGTCTTGCTGTTGTCCAAGCTGGAGTGCAGTGACAGAATCTCAGTTCACTGCAATCTCTGCCTCCTGGATTCAAGTGATTCTTGTGCCTCAGCCTTCTGAGTAGCTGAGATTACAGGCACCCACCACCACACCTGGCTAATTTTTTTATTTTTAGCAGAGACAGAGTTTCACCATGTTGGCCAGGTTGGTCTGGATCTCCTGACCTCAAGTGATTGCCCACTTCAGCCTCCCAAAGTGCTGGGATTACTGACGTGAGCCACTGCCCCCAGTAACTTTTTTCCGCTTTTGGCTATGATGATGTGAAAGGAAGATAAATCTTGGGGCCCCCATATCACTAAGCTAAAGGGAAGTCAAGGTGGGAACTGCTTGGGGCCAACTTGCCTCCCATTCTATTCAAAGTCACCCCTCTGCTCACTGACATAAAGGCATATCTCATTGCCTCCTTTGGAGAGACCAATCAGAAACTCAAAAGAATACAACCATTTGGGCCGGGCACAGTGGCCCTTGGGAGACTTTTAAGCATCGAAGTGTGAAAATAAGTATTTTCAGCTATAGGAGCTCTAATAACTGAAAAAGAAAGAAAGAAAGAAAAATGAAAAAAAAAAAAAAAAGAAAATAAGTATTTCAAAATCTGAACTGTTGAAACTTTAAAGTATTTCAAGCCTTAAGGGAATGTGATTATGGTATGCAAGTCCTCTGTAACTTATACAGCTGTAACCTAGGCAGGTGTTACCTCTCTATCTCTGATTATAATTAGCCCTCTTGTGTACCTACATTGTTTTAGAAAATATTGTAAACGGGTGGTGGTTCATGCCTGTAATCTCGGCAATTTGGGAGGCCGAGGTGGGCGGATCATGGGGTCAGAAGTTTGAGACCAGCCCGGCCAACATGGTGAAACCCAATCTCTACTAAAAATACAAAAATCAGCTGGGTGTGGTGGCGGGCGACTGTAATCCCAGCTACTCAGGAGGCTGAGACAGGAGAATCACTTGAGCCTGGGAGGCAGAGGTTGCAGTGAGCCGAGATTGTGCCACTACATTCCAGCCTGGAAAATATTGTAAATGACTAAAGAGCACCAGGAAGACCCCTTCCCTCTTCACTGTTCATCTTCATTACACAATAACTTCCCTCTTACCTTTCTCACACAAAGACTTCATGACTATCATCATACTGTCTTGAGATGGAATGTTAAATACACTCTTTAAAACTACAAAGGAAATAAAACAAACTGTATGGAAAAGAAAACAAACCATAACTAATTAAATTGTTGTAACTCATAAACCAGCCTTGTATAGAAAATGTTGTAATGAAGCCAGGTGCAGTGGTTCACGCCTGGAATCCCAGCCACTTAGGAGGCTGAGATGGGAGTATGGCTTGAGCCCAGGAGTTTGAAGCGGCTATGAGCCCTGATCGCACCACTACATTCCAGCCTCAGCAATACAGGGAGACCCCATTTCTTTTTTTTTTTTTTTTTTTTGAGACGGAGTTTCGCTCTTGTTAGTCAGGCTGGAGTGCAACGGCGCGATCTCAGCTCATCGCAACCTCCGCCTCCTGGGTTCAGGCAATTCTCCTGCCTCAGCCTCCTGAGTAGCTGGGATTATAGGCACGTGCCCCCATGCCCAGCTAATTTTTTGTATTTTTAGTAGAGACGAGGTTTCACCATGTTGACCAGGATGGTCTCGATCTCTTGACCTCGTGATCCACCCGCCTCGGCCTCCCAAAGTGCTGGATTACAGGCTTGAGCCACCGCGCCCAGCCTGGAGACCCCATTTCTTAAAAAAAAAAAAAAAAAAAATCATAATCCTGTTAAATTTCTTTGTTTTCTGCCTATATAAGCAAGACCTTAACTTTTAACTTTTGAGCATCCCCCATTTCTTTGGAGTTTGTGTTTCCGAGTGACCATTCACAGCTTCTCTCTTGAATACACTCTTTAAAACTGGATTCTCGGCCGGGCACAGTGGCTCACACCTATAATCCCAGCAGTTTGGGAGGCCGAGGCGGGTGGACCATGAGGTCAGGAGATCCAGACCATCCTGGCCATGGTGAAACCCCATCTCTACTAAAATTCAAAAAATTAGCCAGGCGTGATGGCGCTCGGCTGTAGTCCCAGCTACTCAGGAGGCTGAAGCAGGGGAATCACTTGAATCCGGGAGACAGAGGTTGCAGTGAGCCAAGATAGTGCCACTGCACTCCACCCTCAGGGACAGAGCAAGACTCTGTCTCAAAAAAAAAAAAAAAAAAACCACTGGATTATGATTCTTTATTTCAGGTTGACAAAAGAAACAGGAACTGATTTTCATGTGTGTGAATGTGTGTGTGTGTGTTATCAGTATTTTATTTTATTTTATTTTTATTTTTTGAGACGGAGTCTTGCTCTGTCATCTAGGCTGAGTGCAGTGGCACCTCTCAGTTGCAACATCTGCCTCTTGGGTTCAAGCGATTCTCCTGCCTCAGCCTCCCGAGTAGCTGGGATAGTCACCCCCCACACACCCAGCTAATTTTTGTATTTTTAGCAGGGACAGGGTTTTGCCATGTTGGCCAGGCAGGTCTTGCAATTACAGAAGAATACATAGATGGAGCGTTGTCTGGACATCTGGGTGAAATTTTAATAAGGTGTAATAATGTTCTTTATATCAGAGGTGTGGACGAAGATGGAGAAATGATTGGGAGGCTGAGGTGGGCAAATCACTTAAGATCAGGATTCAAGACCAGCCTGGGCAATGTGGTAAAATCCTATCTCTACAAAAAATACAAAAAGTAGCCGGGCATGGTGGTGCATGCCTGCTATTCCAGCTACTTAAGAGGCTGAGGCCGGAGAATCGCTTAAACCTGGGAGGCGGAGGTTGCAGCGGAGATCACACTACGGCATTCCAGCCTGGGTGGCAGAGCAAGACTCTGTCTTAAAAAAAAGAAAAAGAAGATGGGGAAATAGAGAATAGCATCTTTTGCTGGAGATTTTTAAAAATACATATTTCCAGACAATAAAGATTTGTTTTTCAAAAACATAAAAATAAATGGAATAAAATACTGAAACATTTAACTCTATATTCCCTACTTACATATTGGAGAGGGCCAGGTGTGGCGGCTCATACGTGTATTCCTAGCACTTAGGGAGGCTGAGGTGGGCAGATCACTTGAGGTCAGGAGTTCAAGATCAGCCTGGCCAACATGGCAAAACCTTGTCTCTCCTAAAAATACAAAAATTAGCTGGGTGTGGTAGCACACACCTGTAATCCCAGCTACCTGAGAGGCTGAGACAAGCGAATCGCTTGAACCTGAGAGGCAGAGGTTGCAATGAGCTGAGATCAAGCCACTGCATTCCAGCCTGGGGGACAGAGTGAGAATCTGTCTCAAAAAAAAAAAAAAAAAAAAAGAATAAAATAAAATAGTCTGGGTGTGGTGGCTCACACCTGTAATCCCAGCACTTTGGGAGGATGAGGCCAGGAGTTTGAGATCAGCCTGACCAACAGAGAGAAACCCCATCTCTACTAAAAATACAAAATTAGCCAGGCACGGTGGCGCATGCCTGTAATCCCAGCTACTTGGGAGGCTGAGGCAGGAGACTCTCTTGAACCCGGGAGGCAGAGGCTGTAGTGAGTTGAGATCCCACCACTGCACTCCAGCCTGGGCAAAATAACAAGACTCTATCTCGAAAAGAAAAAAAATCTACTATATGTAATCCCAGCCTTTTGGAGGCTGAAGTGGGAGGATCACTTGAGCCCAGGAGTTTGAGACCACCCTGGGTAACCTTGTTTCTACAGAAAAAAATAAACTTTGCCAGACATAGTGGTGTGAGTCTGTGTCTCAAATACTTGGGAGGCCGAGGTGGGAGGATCACTTGAGCCCAAGAGATAAGGATGCAGTGAGTGGTAATCATGTGACTGTACTCCAGCCTGGGTGACAGAGTGAGACCTTGCCTCAAAAGAAAAAAAAAAATGGGGTGGGGTAGCAAAAGTAGAAAAAAAAAAAAAAGAAAAAAAATTATTGTCTCTTTATAAAAAAACCTTTGCTCACTTATGCTCTAGTGGGAAAATACGCTCCGATTTTTTTTAATCTTCAGTTTTTTTCTTTTCACAGCAAACTCAGTTGAATTCATGAATAGTTTCATTCAAACATTCATTCATTCATTCATTCAACCAATCATTCATTCATTCACTCATTCAACCAATATTTACCAAACACTTATCAAGTGCCTAGGGTGTTGATTTAGGCCCTGGGGTGCAGAGACGGAAAAAGAACAGCTTTTTCTTTTTTTTTTTTTGAGACGGAGTTTTGCTCTTGTTACCCAGGCTGGAGTGCAATGGCGCGATCTCGGCTCACCACAACCTCCGCCTCCTGGGTTCAGGCAATTCTCCTGCCTCAGCCTCCTGAGTAGCTGGGATTACAGGCACGTACCCCCATGCCCAGCTAATGTTTCGTATTTTTAGTAGAGTCGGGGTTTCACCATGTTGACCAGGATGGTCTTGATCTCTTGACCTCGTGATCCACCCGCCTCGGCCTCCCAAAGTGCTGGGATTACAGGCGTGAGCCACCGCGCCCGGCCCCAAGAACAGCTTTTTCAAGAATAGTCCTTGCCATCAAGGGCAATTCCTGTGGCTTTATGAAATCTAGCCATACTCTTACATAATTTACAAGAAACCAGTTGTGTGATCTTGGACAAATTTCTTTTTTTTTTTTTTTCTTTTTCTTCGGACAAATTTCTTAATCCTTCTAGACTTTAGTTTCCTTATCTGCAAATGAGAGTGGTAGTAATACTTATCTCAAGATGTTGTAAAAATTAAGGGTTTTGTCTGTTCCTTTTTTTTTAAATTTTTTAGAAACTCGATGTTTATTTTCCATGAATCTTATATGTTGTTTAAGAGGTCACACAAGAACAGCTTAAGACCATTCAGTGGTTGCTGCTACCCATTCAGTGGCCTGAGCAGTGGGAGCTGCAGACCAGTCTTCCGTGGCAGGCTGGGCGCTCCAGTCTTCAGTAGGGAACTGCTGGATGGGCACAGAGGGCACCCGCACGCCTTCAGACCAGTCGGCAACCTCAGGTTGAGTAGCAGTGAACTCAGGAGCTGGCGCAGTCCATTCGCCCTGAAATTCCTCCTCGGTCACAGCCTTTTCAGCAGCAGCCTGCTCTTCTTTTTCAGTCTCTTCAGGATCTCTGTAGAAGTAGAGATCAGGCATGACCTCCCACGGGTGTTCACGGGAAATGGTGCCACACATGCGCAAAATTTCCCGAGCCAGCATCCAGCACATCACATCCACTGAGTGAGCTCCCTTGTTGTTGCATGGGATGGCAATGTCCACCTAGCGCAGAGGAGAATCTGTGTTACACAGAGCAATGGTCGGTAGGTTAACATAAGACACCTCCGTGAGAGGCTGGTGGTCAGCCTGTTGGGTCAGCTCTTGGGTTAGTAACCACAAGCAGCCGTGGCTCCCGGAAGGCTGCCTGGATCTGGTTGATGAAGGTTCCAGGAGTAAAGCGGCCAGCAATTGGAGTGGCTCCCGTGGCAGCAGCAAACTTCAGCATGGCCCTCTGGCCAGTATTCCTGGAGGATATAACACTGACATCAGTAGGGTTTTCAATGGCAACAATGGCACGAGCTGCCAGTAGAAGCTTCTCCCAGGTCCTCTTCAGATTTATGATGTAGATGCCATCACTTTTCCCTTTATAGATATACTGTTCCATCTGGAAATCAAAGTTGGTGCCACCTAAATGGATTCCTCCAGCCAGGAACTTAAGGACATCCTCCTCCTTCATTTGCAGGACATCAGGGGCTCCAAACATTGTGAAAATTTTCCTTTAAGTTATGACAGGAATCCAGAACAACGCTGTATGGAGCCCTCGGCAGGTAGCACGGAAAGCTGTTCCTTTCTTTTTTAAGATGAAGTTTCACTCTTGTTGCCAAGGCTGGAGTGCAATGGCACGAACTTGGCTCAATGCAACCTCCGCCTCCCAACTTGAAGCAATTCTCTTGCCTCAGCTTCCTGAGTAGCTGGGATTACAGGCATGCACCACCACCGCCAGGCAATTTTGTATTTTTTAGTAGAGACAGGGTTTCTCCATGTTGGTCAGGCTGCTCTTGAACTTTCGACCTCAGGTGATCCGCCAGCCTCGGCCTCCCAAAGTGCTGGGATTACAGGCATGAGCCACTGTGCCCAGCCTGTTCTTTTGTTTGTGTTGTGTTGTTTCGTTTTAAGACAGGATCTTGCTGTGTCACCCAGGCTGGAGTGCAGTGGAGCGGTCTGGGCTCACTGCAGCCTCTGCCTCCCAGGATCGAGCCATTCTCCTGCCTCAGCCTCAGGCACACAGCATCATGGCCCAGCTAATTTTTTGTATTTTTAGTAGAGAGGAGTTTCCCTATGTTGGCCATGCTGGTCTTGAACTCCTGTATCAAATGAACCACCCAACTCGGCCTCCTAAATTGCCAGGATTATAGGCAGGAGCCACCACACCCAGCTGATTAAGTAAATTTTTTTTTTTTTTTTTTTTTTTTGAGATGGAGTCTCACCTTGTTGGTCACGCTGGAGTGCAATGACACAATCTCAGCTCACTGCAATCTCCATCTCCCGAATTTAAGCGATTCTCCCACCTCAGCCTCCTGAGTACCTAGGATTACAGGTGTCCGCCACCATACCCAGCTAATTTTTTTTTGTACTTTTTTTAGTAGAGACAGGGTTTCACCATGTTATCTAGGCTGGTCTCAAACTCCCGACCTTGTGATCCACCCACTTCGGCCTCCCAAAGTGCTGAGATTACAAGCATGAGCCGCTGTGCCCGGTTGTTTGTTTGTTTGTTTGAGACGAAGTCTCACTCTTTCGCCCAGGCTGGAGTGCAGTGGCAGGATCTTGGCTCACTGCAACCTTCACCTCCTGGATTCAAGCAATTCTCCTGCCTCAGCCTTCAGACTAGCTGGGACTACATGTGTGTGCCACCACACCTGACTAATTTTTGTATTTTTAGTAGAGGTGGGGTTTCACCATGTTGGCCAAGCTGGTCTAAAACTCCAGACCTCAGGTGATCTGCCCACCTCTACCTTCCAAGCTGCTGGGATTACAGGTGTGAACCACCATAACTGGTTCTAATTTTTTTTTTGAGATGGAGTTTCGCTCTTGTCACCCAGGCTGGAGTGGAATGGTGCAATCTTGGCTCACTACTTCCGAGTTCAAGCGACTCTCCTTCCCCAGCCTCCCGAGTAGCTGGAATTACAGGTGCACACCACCATGCCTGGCTAATTTTTATTTTTAGTAGAGATGGGGTTTCACCATGTTGTTCAGGCTTGTCTTGAACTCCTGACTTCAAGTGATCCACCTTGCCCTCCCAAAGAGTTGGGATTACAGGCATGAGCCACCATGCCCAGACCATAAATTTTTATTTTAAAAAATTTTTATTTATTTATTTATTTAGAGATGGAGTTTTGCTCTTGTTGCTCAGGCTGGAGTGCAATGGAACTATTTTTACTCACCACAACCTCTGCCTCCAGGGTTCAAGCCATTCTCCTGCCTCAGTCTCCTGAGTAGCTGGGATTATAAGCATGCGCCACCACACCCCACTAATTTTGTACTTTTAGTAGAGATGGGGTTTCCCCATGTTGGTCAGGCTGGTCTCCAACTCCCAACCTCAGGTGATCTGCCCACCTCAGCCTCCCAACGTGCTGGGATGACAGTTGGGAGCAACTGCACCTGGCCCAAAAAAGAATTTTGCGGCCAGGCACAGTTGGGATTACACTTGTAATCCCAGTGTTTTGGGAGGCCCAGGAGGGAGGATTGCTTGAGGCTAGGAGTTTGAGACCAGCCTGGGCAACATAATAAGACTCCGTGTATATAATTTTTTTAAAAAGAAAAGTTTTAATACAGGGATATAGGTGCTTACAAAATCACCTATAGGAGATCTGGAAGAATAGAACTCAAGGGCCATTTTGGGCTTTTGATTTCAAGCTTCTTCCAGCAAGGTCATGCTGCCAAGGTTACCAAAATGCTGCTGTTCTGTCCCTGCCATCACCATGACCTCCATCCTACTGCCTCACACCCTCCTAAGTGGGGACTACACAGTGGACTCCACCGTAAACACTCCTCCCACCTGCCAGAACTGTTCCCTTGGCTGACACAGCCCCAAGAAGATGACCTCTGCCTCTCTCCCACCCTCAGATCTCATGCAAATGAATGTAACTGACAGAACTTAATTTCCCACTGACCTAGCTGCAAGAGAGCCTGCTAAATGTTGTTTTAAGCTTCTGAACCTCTTCCAACAGGAGAGTGAATGGAGGTTAAGAACATCTATCCAGTCCGGGTATGGTGGCTCAGGCCTGTAATCCCACCCAGCACTTTGGGAGGCTACAGTGGGTGGATCTCCTGAGGCAGAAGTTCAAGACCAGCCTGGCTAACATGGCAAAACCCTGTATCTAGTAAAAATACAAAAATTAGCTGGGTGTCCTGGCGGGCACCTGTAATCCCAGCTACTTGGGAGGCTGAGGCAGGAGAATCACTTGAACCCAGGAGGCAGAGCTTGCAGTGAGTCAAGATCATGCCACTGCACTCCAGCCTGGGCAACACAGTGAGGCTCTCAAGGAAAAAAAAAAAAAAAAAAAAAAAGAACATCCATCCAGATTCAAGTCTAAAAATAATTCTCGGAAGTTTCAGGATGGGAAAAATATTTAAGCTGGGTCTTAGAGGATGTGGAGAAAGAGAACACAGTATATCCTGGTAGCAGAAACAGAACACCTAAAGGCATGAAGGCATTGAAAAATAAAAACCTGGTGTGGTCCATAAATATCTGTTGTTTTTGCCTGCCCAGCAACAATTCCACTTGAATAACTGCACTTTGATTTCCCCTCGGGGAGCCACCCCGCCCCACATAAGTCATGTGGTTCACAGGAAGCTGATCTTGCTTCCTGGCTCCAGGGTGGGGGCGGATTGGGGCGTGGGGTTGGAGGTGTGGGCATGTGACCACTTCTGTCCAATGAGCACACTCCATCTCTTTAGTCACTGGGTTCGGCTCAGGGAGGAATATGTGAATGAAGCCAGACCAGTGAGGCTTTATTATGAAATTTCTTTTTTGGCTAAGTAACTTAGCTGTGGAATGGAAGCCTGGAGCAGCTGGGAATGAGCTGGTCAAGAGGAACACGTGAATCTGATGAAACCAGCTCAGAGGGAAGCAGAACTAAGATATTGAAAGAAACTAAGGGATACCGTGTGAGCCGCTGTCCCAGGGAGCTTATGGCAGCGTTATTCCTAGTATCCTCTAACTAGAAACTCTCCAAATGCCAGATGACAGCAGTTGACTGGAACGTAAACTATGGCGTATTCACACAACAGGATACTATTCAGCAATTAAAATGAATGGTTTTACAATCTCACTCATCGGTATGCATGAATCTCAAAAACATGGTGAGCAAAAGCCAGATATAACAGCACAGATGCTCCTCGACAGAGGGGCTACAGCCTGCTAAACGCGCTGTGAGCTGAAAATACCATAAACTGAAAATGCATTGAATCCACGTAACCTACCAAACATCTTAATTTAGACCAGTCCACCTTAAATGTGCTCGGAACACTTACACTAGCCTAAAGTTGGGTAAAATTATCTAACACAATGCCTATTTTATAATCAAGTGTTGAATATCTCATGTCATTTATTGAATACTGTACCAAAACTGAAAAACAGAATGGTTGTATACATACTTGAAGACCAGTTTCTTTCTTTTTTTTTTGGAGATGGCGTCTCACTCTGTTGCCAGGCTGGAGTAGAGTGGTGAGATCTCCCCTCACTGCTACCTCTGCCTCCTGGGTTCAAGTGATTCTCCTGCCTCAGCCTCCTTAGTAGCTGGGATTACAGGTGCACACCACCACGCCTGGCCAATTTTTTGTATTTTTAGTAGAGATGGGGCTTCACCATATTGACCAGATTGGTCTTGAACTCCTGACCTCAATGATCACCTGCCTCGGCCTCCCAAAGTGCTGGGATTACAGGTGTGAACCACCGCACCCAGCCTTCCTGAAGTTCAGTTTCTACAGAACATATATCACTTTCTCACCATCATGAAATTAACAAATCGGTACATGGAACTATCAGATTGGAGACAGTCTACATCATATACATACGCATATCATACACATACATACACTGTCATATACATATACATACATATATGATGTACATGTGTACATCCTGTACAGTAATGTCCTCACTTCTTGATATGAGTGTTGGTTAAATGAGTATATTCAGTTTGTAAAAATTTAGTATACTTTTGTTATAATGTATATTTTTCTGTATGTGTGCTATGATTCAATTCCAATTAAAACAAAACGCACTTCTAAAAACCTCAGAGATACAAAACTGGGGAAGGAAAGAAAGGCAGGTCAGGACTAGGTGGATACAAGACTGAAAATATATCATTAGGACTCAATTTCTCTTTGCTGCTTGTATCAGAATCTGTTCATATGCTCACTTCATTCTCAGGTTCCACGTGTTGACAAAACAGTTGCCATTGCTGTGGCCTCAAAACCTGTCATATTTATGTCTAGCATGAAAGAGAAAGTTGACTTCTCCAAAGGCACAAAGAAAGCTGGAAATTTAGTCTTATCAGCTCTGGCTGCTCTGCTCAGCCGTGAACCAATCACTGTTGCAGAAGGAGTATAATATTCTGACTGGCCAGGTGGGTTAACATGATGTCTTGGGATGAAAATGGAGTGAACAACCTCAGAGAACCACGTAGACTGAAAACAAGGAGAGAAGGAAATCTGTTTCAGAAGTCAGGTGAATGGATGTTGGGTGACTTAAAAAAGGTCAATAAATACCTGGTACCTGGATGGTAGTGGCTTCATCATCATCATCATCATTTTCTCTTAGCATCTAGAAAAATGTCTGACACCTAGTTTGGCACTTGATAAACATTAAATGTTTTTCTTTTTCTTTGTTTTTTTGAGACAGTGTCTCACTCTATTGTCCAGGCTGGAGTGCAGTGGGGCAATCTCAGCTCACGGCAACCTCCGCCTCCCAGGTTCAAACAATTCTCATGCCTCAGCCTCCCAAGTACCTAGCATTACAGGCACCCGCCATGACATCCGGCTAATTATTTTTTGTATTTTTAGTAGAGATGAGGTTTCACCACGTAGGCCAAGCTGGCCTCGAACTCCTGACCTCAAAGGATTCGCTGTCCTTGGCCTCCCAAAGTGCTGGGATTATAGGGCTGAGCCACCGTGCCCGGCGAGTACTTGATAAATATTAATATCTGTTGAATGAGAGAACGAGTTCTATCAGGCAATACTAGGAGCAATCTTCTCATGCCTTAGGCCTTCTTGTCCAGGATAGCAAAGACTGGGCAGAATCTAGAAAAGGGTTGTAAGTCAGTTTTTATTTTTAATTTTTATTATTATTATATTTTTTGAGACAGAGTTTCACTTGTCACCCGGGCTGGAGTGCAATGGGTTCAATCTCAGCTCACTGCAACCTCTGCCTCCCAGGTTCAAGCGATTCTCCTGCCTCAGCCTCCCAAGTAGCTGGGACTACAGGCATGTGCCACCAAGCCCGACTAATTTTTGTATTTTTAGTAGAGACAGGGTTTCACCATGCTGGCCAGGCTGGTTTCAAACTCCTAAGCTCAGGAGATCCACTCTCCTTAGCCTCCCAAAGTGCTGGGATTACAGGCATGAACCACCACACCAGGCCTATTTTATTTTATTTTTTAATTATTTTAGAGGTAGGGTCTCATGTTGTCCAGGCTGGATTGCAGTGGCTATTCACAGGCATGATCCCACTACTAACCAACATTGGGGTTTTGACGTGCTCCATGCCCAACCTGGGCTGGTTCATCCCACTGTAGTCAACCTGGTGGTCCCCCCGTCCTGGGAGGTCACCGTATTGATGCCGAACTTAGTGCAGACACCCAACTGACATAGCGCACTACAACATGAAACTTTTGGACTCAAGTGATCCTCCTGTCTCGGCCTCATGAGTAGCAGGGACTATAGGCTCATGCCACCACGACTGGCTACAAGTAAGTTTTTTGACAGCAAAGACGTAGTCCTGTATAGAATCAAAGCTCTTGGAGGCTTTTGCTAACTCTTATGTTACTCTTTCTCTTCAGAGGGGATTGGTGGCAGAAGGACCAAACCCTGGAAAGTTCTGATCATGTAGTAATGGTGGGTGAAGCAGAAAATAAAGGAAGCCCCGCTTCACTGCTGCTGGGAGTATAAATTGCTACAACCATTTTGGAGAACACTTTGGAAAATAGTTAAGCAGAAGATTTGGATATCTCACCTGTTCACCAAATCCTCTCTTGTAAACCATGTGCTCTGGATAAATTGTTGCCCCTATGCATAAGTTACATATAGAAGTGTGTTGCAGCTGGGCACGGTGGCTCATGTCTGTAATCCCAGCACTTTGTGAGACCAAGGCAGGGAGATGGGGGGGAATCACTTGAGGTCAGGGGTTCAAGACCAGCCTGGACGATATGGTGAAACCCCATCTCTACTAAAAATACAAAAATTAGCTGGGCTTGGTGGTGCACCTTTAATCCCAGCTACTCGGGAGGCTGAGGCAGGAGACTAGCTTGAACACAGGAGGCAGAAGTTGCAGTGAGCCAAGATAGTACCACTGCACTTCAGCTTGGGTGATAGAGCAAGACTTTCTCTCAAAAAAAAAAAAAAAAGCCGGGCACGGTGGCTCAAGCCTGTAATCCCAGCACTTTGGGAGGCCGAGGCGGGTGGATCACGAGGTCAAGAGATCGAGACCATCCTGGTCAACATGGTGAAACCCCGTCTCTACTAAAAATACAAAAAATTAGCTGGGCATGGTGGCGCGTGCCTGTAATCCCAGCTACTCAGGAGGCTGAGGCAGGAGAATTGCCTGAACCCAGGAGGCGGAGGTTGCGGTGA
>NW_022437032.1:6122698-6169877 GCF_009761245.1 Sapajus apella
AAAAAAAAAAAAAAAAAAAAAAAAAAGAAAAAAAAAAAGAAAAAGAAGTGTGTTGCTCCACTTACTATTGCTACTGCATGACAAATCATCCCAGCCATGCTTGGTGGCTCATGCCTGTAATCTCAACATTCCAGCCAGATTCACAGGAAGGGAAATTAGAGAAAGTTCTGGAAGAGCATGAGGACAGGAAATATTGTTGAGGGCATCTTTGGAAAATACATTCTGCCACACATGTACATTGCAGTCATGTTTGTGCTGGTCCACCATCTCTTATCCAGAGCCCTTGGAGCTAAACGTGTTTTGAGTTTTAGAAATTCTTAGAATTTTGAAAGATAATATGGTGTATTCATGAAATCTATCATACTTCTTGAGAGAAATTAGTTTATCCTGTAAGCAAAAATCTAAACTCGGTATGGTGGCCCACACCTATAGTTCCAGCTATTCAGGAGGCTGAGGCAGGAGGATCTATTGAGCCCAGGAGGTCGAAGCTGCAATGAGCTATGATCGCACCACTGCACTCCAGCCTGGGTGACAGAGGGAGACCCTGTCTCAAAGAAAAAAAAAAATCTAAATATTTCCTCAGTGGAACATATGAATATTCACATTAAGTGGCATAATGATTATAGATAGCTTTCTGTCTATTCGGACCAGGTTTTGCCACTAAAGAAGTTCAAGTCAGGTCAGATCTTGCTGCTAAAGCTAAATAAATTATAAAAAAGCCTTCCATTTTTAGGTTTCCTAGAATTTGAATTATGGCTAAGTAGGTATGGACCAGCGTGAACCAAAAATTGGAACAAACTTAAATAGATATCATCAGAAAAAAAGGATTTTAAAAGGTGAGGACAAGTTATATGATGAAATATTACACAGCAGTGAAAATGAATAAACGAGCAACATGTATGATTATGGAAATATAATAAAAATAATGTCAAGAGAAAGCAAGTTGCAGAAGAGTATATTTATGATAAGTAAAGATAGCCCAGGTTTTCTGTATTAAAAATAGCTTCTGGCCTAGGGTGGTGGCTCATGCCTGTAATCTCAGCACTTTGGGAGGCTGAGGTGGGTAGATCACATGAAGTCAGGAGTTGGAGACCAGCATGGCCAAGATGGCGAAAGCCTGTCTCTACCAAAAATGCAATAATTAGCTGAGCCTGGTTGTGCATGGCTGTTGTCCCAGCTACTTGGGAGGCTGAGGCAAGAGAATCACTTGAATCCAGGAGGCAGAGTTTGCAGTGAGCCGAGGTCACACCATTGCACTCCAGCATGGGCGACAGAGCATGACTCTGTCTCAAAAAAAAAAAAGCTCCCATATCTCAGAGACTTTATTTATTGCTCATGGTACATGTCATTATTGGCCAAATGGGGTTGGGAGAGTCTCCTCCTCATTCTGGAATTCAGCTGGTGGGTGGCTGCTCTGAAGAACATTGATGGTTATTTGCTGGAAGGAAAAGTAGGGGAAGGATGCACTGCCTGTTTTTTTTTGAGACAGTCTCACTCTATCACCCAGGCTGGAGTGCAGTAGTAGGATCTCAGGTCGCTGCAACTTCTGCCTCCCAGGCTCAAGTGATTTTCATGCCTTAGCCTCCCCAGGAGCTGGAACTACAGGCATGCACCACCACGCGCAGCTAATTTCTGTTAGAGACAGGTTTTTGCCATGTTGGCCAGGCTGGTCTCGAACTCCTGACGTCAAGTCATCCTCTCAACTTGGCCTCCCAAAATGCTGGGATTACAGTCATGAGCCACCACACCTGGTCCATGAACAGGCTCTTAAAGCTGCTGGCAGGAAGTAATGCCTGTCACTTCTCTTCTGAGCCTCAGTTTCACTGGAGAGGGGATGAGGGCTCACTTAATAGCTTGGTTATCAGGGTGAACCTCATGGTCAATGCTCAATCGACAGGAGTGCCCAGCACAGGAAGCACTTGGAGCTGTGGCTTCTGGGACCTCCTCAGCAGTTACACACATACCGGTTCCCTTTGTCTGCTCATGGCCTCTGTGTGTTTCAACAGAGACAGTTATTGCTCTGTGATGTTATCTTGCTACTGATGATTTCTGTTTATGGATTGTGCAATGTCTTCCTCAGGATGGGTGCCTGGAAGCTTCTTCGGTGGAGTTTGAAAGGATGAGCAGGCCAGGTGCTGTGGATCACCCTTGTAATCCCAGTACCTTGAGAGGCCAAGGCAGGAGGATTGCCTGAGGCCAGGAGTTCGAGACAACTCTGGTCAACATGGTGAGATCTGGTCTCTACACCAACAATAAAAACAGCTGGGCATGGTGGCCTGTAGTCCCAGAGCACGTAGTTAGTTGCAATTTTTAAGTTTACGTTGTAGATTCTTTTCTTTTTTCTTTTTTTTTTTTTTTTGAGACAGAGTCTTGCTCTGTTACCCTGGCTGGAATGCTGTGGCGCAATCTTGGCTCACAGCAACCTCTGCCTCCCGGGTTCAAGCGATTCTCCTGCCTCAGCCTCCCAAGTAGCTGGGATTACAGGCACTATGGCTGGCTAATTTTTGTATTTTTAGTAGAAACAGGGTTTCAACATCTTGGCCAGACTGGTCTCAAACTCCTGACCTCACGTGATCCGTCCACCTCAGCCTCCCAAAGCACTGGGATTACAGGCAGGAGCCACTGTGCCCGGCTGGATGTTTTCTTTATGTGTTTGATTTCAGTCAGCTTGCAATTAGGTGCTGACAAGCACAAGAGGCCCAATTTGTGCTCCCCTGAGATTTCACCAAGCACCTCCCTTTCTTTAGGCCACTCCCCTGCTCTAAAACCTCCAAGGGCTCTCTATGACTCACAGGAAAAATTTAAGAATAGTGATGGCTCCCGTGGATTGAGCACTTCCTACATATCAGGCACTTTATGGAGACACTATTTGTAATCTGTGCACAATCCCAGAAGGAAGGAACTGTTTGATCTCCATTTCAGAGATGCAGAAATGGAAGTTCTGAGAGGTGAAATGACTTGCCAAGATGACAGAGTGAGGGCAAGGAAGAAGCTAGACTGGCAGCCAGATCCAACCGATTCTAGGGCCCATGCTGAGCCACAGGGTCAGGCCTCACCTCTCCAGCCTCACCCCTCGCCTCTTTGTTTTCCTTGGGGGACCAGCTGCTCCAACCAGGCAGGCCTCTTCTCACTGCCCCTTGAGCAAACCTGTCTCAATGTCCCCTCAAAGACCATCTAGAATCTCACAGGACTCCTTTCCCTACTGTCACCCATGCTGAGTCCTGCCCTTATGACAGAGTCCCTCAGCTAGTCACTTTCCTGTTGGTCATATGTCACTAGGCTGCAAGCATGTCTTAATCATCTTTGTGTCCGCCATGCCCAGTGCACACTCACTGTACACCTGTCATCCTTCAGCAATTATTCAGCACCTACTGGCTGCTGAGCACGGTGCTAGGTACAGGATCCAGCAAAGAGTGAAACCAAATCCCTGCTCTCGTGAAGTGTATGTTCTGATCTGGGAGATGAAAATGAACAAGTAAACTGGCACATGTATAGTAGAATGTCAGAGGGATAAGAAGTGCTGTGGAGGAAAATGAAGCTGAGGAAGCTATGGGTAGAGAGTGCTGGGATGGGGAGAGGTAAGCTACTTTTGAGGAAAGGTCTTTTTGAGAAGGTACCATTTGAGCAGAAATTAGAATACCGTGAGTTTGTCTGAGGGACGGAATAGTTAAATGAATACATGAATAACTTGGAGATGAAAAAGGAGTGCGGAGGAAAGAGTTTGAGGTAGGGATGCCTGACCCCCTGTCATCTTTTTCTTCCATTTAAAAACATAACCAATTGGCCGGGTGCAGTGGCTCATGCCTGTAATCCTAGCACCTTGGGAGGCTGAGGCGAGTGGATCACCTGAGGTCAGGAGTTCAAGACCAGCCTGGCCAATATAGTGAAACCCTGTCTCAACTAAAAATACAAAAAAAATTAGCTGGGCTTGGTGGAGGGCGTCTGTAAAACCAGCTACTTCGAGAGGCTGAGGCAGGAGAATTGCTTGAACCCAGGAGGCAAAGGTTGCGGTGAGCCGAGATCACACAATTGCGCTCTAGCCTGGGCGACTAGAGTGAAACTCTGTCTCAAAAAAAAAAAGCCAATTTATTTATTTCATTTATTTTGAGATAGAGTCTCACTCTGTTGCCCAGGATGGAGTGCAGTGGTGTGATCTCAGCTCATTGAAATCTCTGCCTCTGGGGTTCAGGCAATTCTTGTGCCTCAGCCTCCTGAGTTGCTGGGATTACAGGCTGCCCGCCACCATGCTTGTAATTTTTGTATTTTTTTTTTTTGAGATGAAGTCTCACTTGTGCCTTTGCCCAGGCAGGAGTGCAATGGCACAATTTCAGCTCACTGCAACCTCTGCCTCCCAAGTTCAAGCAATCCTCCTGCCTCAGCCTCCCGAGTAATTGGGATTACAGGCATGTGCCATCACGCCCAGCTAATTTTTGTATTTTTTAGTAAAAGCAGAGTTTCACCATGTTGGCCAGGCTGGTCTCATATTCCTGACCTCAAGTTATCTTGCTGCTTCACCCTCCCAAAGTGCTGGGATTGCAGGCATGAGCCTCGGCACCCGGCCTAAAAACATAACCAATTTATTTTGATGCCTTGTTATTTCAGATGGGACAGAAGTAGAGATTGATCATTGGTACATAGTTTAGATGTAGGATAGCTTCACTTTTTGTGTCTATCCAGGATTGACTGGATGTTACAGAATGTTATGGTATAACTGTTAATTCTCTTAATATTACTGTGGTTCTGGAGGATAATGAAATTTTCCTTAGGATTTGCTACTAAAGTATCAAGGCAGGAAGTTCCAGTAAGGCAACTTACTTTTCTCGTTGTTTCTTGAGACAGGATCTCCCTCTGTCTCCCAGGCTGGAGTGCAGTGGCGCTATCTCGGCTCACTGCAACCTCGACCTCCTGGGCTTAAGAGATACTCCCACCTCAGCCTCCCAAGTAGCTGGGACTATAGGCATGCACCACCACGCCCAGCTAATTATTTTGTATTTTCTGTGGAAATGGGGTTTTGCCATGTTGGCCAGACTGGTCTCGAACATCTGAGCTCAAGCGATCCACATGCCTTGGCCTCCCAGAGTGCGGGGATTACAGGCGTAATTGTCCGGCCTACCTTTAAATATTTAGTAAAAAATAAAAATTTTCAACATATGAATATAGATACATAAATGTGGAAAAACGATAACACTAATTGAATCCAGGTGGGGAGTGTGTACAGGTGTTTCTTGTACTATTCTTTCAACTTTTCTTTTCTTTTCTTTTTTTTGAGAAGGAGTCTCTCCCTGTTGCCCAGGCTGGTGTGCAATGGCACGATCTTGGCTCACTGCAACCTCCGCCTCCCAGGTTCAAATGATTCTCCTGCCTCAGGCTCCCGAGTAGTTGGGATTACCACTCCGCACCACCACGCCCAGCCAATTTTTGTATTTTCATTAGAAATGGGGTTTCACCATGTTGCCCAGGCTGGTCTCAAACTCCTGACCTCATGATCCATCCACGTCGGCTTCCCAAAGTGCTGGGATTACAGGCATGAGCCTCTGTGTCTGGCCCTATTCTTTCAACTTTTCTTTTTTTTTTTTTTTTTTTCAATTTTTCTATATATTTGAAAATGTTTCCTAGATGTGAGGGTTGGAAGGGGCTATTGTGTGGGCCAACAAAAAGTATTTGCAAGTTAGATGATTCCTGCTAGTCTGGGATTTCTGGTCCAGGGCCTTACAGGCACTATTTCATCTGATACACATCACATCCCTGTGGGGTGGGCAGCACTGGGTTTGGTTCACGGGTGATGAATAGAGCTGCTTAGGGAGGTAAGTGACTTGCCCAAAGTCACGCACAATTAGGAGAGGCCAAGCGGAGATTTGAGTCAAAATTCTCTGCTTTCCTTTTTTGTTGTTGAAGCCTCTTCTCTTCCACCATACCATTCCCCAGGGGTATTGAATTAGGTGACAGCTAAGTGCACTTACTATGAGTTAGGCTTTGCATATGTTACTTAAATCCTTGCAACAACCTGATGAGGTTGCTACTAATGACATCCTCCATTTTACGGAGACACAGAGAGTTTAACTTGCATGAAGTCACAGAGCTAACAATGGAAGAGCTGGGGGTTGGAGAACCTGGGCAGTGTGGCTCTAGACCTCCCACTTAAAGGATCAAAGAAACACTGGAAAAAGTAGAAATCACTTTAGAAATATAAATCAGGATTATAGTTGATTCTCACAGAATCCCTGCAAAGTCCTCTCCCCTCCCCACTGCTTCTGGCATTCCGAGACAGTACCCTAGTTTCAGATATGTCTACACAGGGGACACTTGCCTCCCAGTCCAGCTCCTTGAAGCTACTGCCCCTCGCCATAAATCTCTAGAACTGCTCATTGCCTTCTGACGTCCTCTGGGCTGATGCTGTTCGGAAAGCATTGTTTTGGAAATGGTCACATACCCAGGTGATGGGCATAGGTTATTGATTTGCCTGTAGGAAAAGAATTAGAGGCCACATGGATCACAAGGTCAGGAGTTTGAGACCAGCCTGGCCAATATCGTGAGACCCCGTCTGTACTAAAAATACAAAAAAATTAGCTGGGCATGGTGGCGGATGCCTGTAATCCCAGCTACTTGTGAGGCTGAGGCAGGAGAATTGCTTGGACCCAGGAGGCAGAGGTTGCAGTGAGCTGTGATCGAGCCACTGCACTCCAGCCTGGGTGACAGAGCGGGACTCTGTCTCAAAACAACAACAACAAACCACTTAGAGGCCACAAGGACTGCTGAGACAGTTACAACCTAGAGGTCAAGGGCCTGACATGGGAGACAGCCCAGTTTTGATTTGAGCACTTACTGCAAGGCTTGGGTGAATTGCCATTCCATCTAGAAACCTGTTTCCTCACTTGTATGATCGTAATAATAAAAGCATACATCTCAAGACTGGTGGGGGGATTTCATGGCATTAGTAAAGTCCATGTTTCTCAGCAAAAGTCTAGAGATATTGACAGTTATCATTATGCTATTTCTGATACAGTAGGATGTGGACACTGACTAGAACTCCAAGCTCATCCCTATTCCTCTCTTTATTTCACTGGATTTTATACATGTTGGCCTTGGATTCAACCCCAGGGGCAGATCAGCCCTTTTCCTACCTCAGGACCTTTGCGCCTGCTGTTACTCCTGGTATGACTGTTCTTTCCCCAGCTTATTCTAAAGAGCTGACTCTTTCTCATCCTTTTATGTCTCAGCTCGTGTCACCTGCTCAGTGAGGCCTTCCTTGACCACTCCAGCCGCCTGCAATACGTCCTCCTGTTTTATCATATTCATACGTGTTATCAGTACCTGGTATTACTAGTTGATTTGTTTCTTTCACCTCTCACATAAGTTTCAAGAAGAAAGAGATTTTATCGTTTTTTCTCTGTAGCATGCTCAGTGCAACAACTGTCTGGCATTCAATAAATAAATGGTGAACTGAATGAATGAGTGAATAAATGAATGAATGAATGAAGGTGTATACCAGGCCGAACCCCCAAAGCCTTGCAATCCCCACTCTTCTGCCGCAGTGGGCAACGAGATCGGTCAGACTTTGTAGATGACCCCTTGGCCCTGAGATGGGGGCGAGCGAGCGAGGAGCACTTGGCAGACGTTCCCCGAGAGCTTGGGCGGTGGCCGCACTGGGAGAGGGGCTGTCGCCATTTGGCGATATTCCATGCGGGCCGCCGCGGGGGCCGGGCAGGGGTCGGCGGCGAGCGCAGGCGCGCGGATCTTTTGCGACGGTGCCCGGCGGCGCTGGCTCCACCTCCCGCGCGTGCGCCCCGCCCCGCCCCCGCCGCTGCGCCCGCTCGGGGCCGCTCTGGCCCCCGCCCGCTTCATGTTGCCCGGCCCGCGGCGGCCGGCGGCTGGGAGCTGCGAGACAGCGGCGGCGAGTGGTGGCCAGCGAGGCCCGGGAGGTGGTGGCCGAGGCCCAGGCGGCGGCGGCGGCGGCCCAGGAGGCGGCGGACTGGGAGCGGCGGGAGCAGGCCCGGCCCGGCTCTCGAGCGGCCGCCCGGCTGCAGCATGCGCGCCCGCCGGGGGCTGCTGCGGCTGCCGCGCCGCTCGCTGCTCGCCGCGCTCTTCTTCTTCTCGCTGTCGTCCTCGCTGCTCTACTTCGTCTATGTGGCGCCCGGCATAGGTAGGAAGGGGGCTTGGGACCCCGCGGCCGCGGCTATGGCCTTGACGGGACCCGGGGAATCCCCGCCCCTCCCTGAGGGGCCCCGGCCCGGAGGCGGCCCGGAGAGTGGTCCTCCGAAGACTCTCGGGTCCCGGCCCGGCGCTCTGGGGATCCCGCGCCCAGCTCTCGGGGACGCCAGGACATTCCCGCCATCCGCACCCTAAGGAGCTCCCGGGACCCCTTTCCCGCGCCAACCTCCGGCCCACCCCGCCCCTCCTAACGCCGCCCTCGCGAACCGGACGACGCCTTCACGCCCGCCCTTTGCTCTGGGACCCCCTTGCCGCTGGAACTCGCACTTCTCGCTCTTCGGCTCGAGAACTCTCTCTTGCCCTTCCAGTCCCCGGGGTCTCCTGGAACCCCATTCCCGGCATTCCCCGCACCCCAAACCCCCGCCTCTCCTTGCCAAGCCCGTGTGCCCGGGTCTCAGGCCGCCCCACCTTCTCGGCTCCCATCCATCTTCCCCCACTCCCCGTGACTCCATCGTTTCCTGCTCCCGTGAGCCCCCTGCCTCCCTCGCTTCCCCGGTTACATCAACCTCCAGGTCCTCCTCCCTAACTCAGGTTCATCTCTTCAGTGGCCTGATATCTCTGCTTGCCGGTGGCACCCCCCCTTCCCATTACAGAGGTCCACCCTCATTCAATTTTCTGCTAACCCCCTGATCGTCCCCTGCCTCCTCCCCATCTCCTTCACTCGCACCTCGCGTACCCCCAAGGGCACATCCTTGTCACCTCTGCCCCCAGCCCCCCAGTCTTTCAGCTACAGCTTCTTTCTCAATTGAAGACCTGGGAAAGGGGTGCTCTCTGCGTTCCCCTTTCCTTCCACTTCTGCCCTCTCCCAGCCTTGAGGGTAGATGGTAGCTCTTCAGTATCGGATAGTGCCTGCTCTGGGGACAAAGAAGTTTAAATTGGCCCTAGAGAAGGGGATATGACTGGGGCCTTTGGGAATTGGTACCAGGTGAGAAGGGGGAGAATGGAGGAAAGATGGAATGAGTACTCCTTCTTTTCAGAGTCACTGGAGAAGCTGACCCTCCCACCCCTCCCCTACCTCGCCCCAAGCATAGTCTTTTGTAAGACCACAGGGCATCTTCTAGGACAGGAAGAGATCAGAAGGAAAGACAGCATGAAGGTTTAAGAGCAGAGGACACCAGAGGTCAGTCAGACTTGGATTCTAATCTCTGCCCTGGATGACCTTGGGCAGGTTACTAAGCCTTAGCTTTTCTCCTCTGTAAAATGGGAGTATGAATCCCAGTGTCATACCGTGTTAAGGATGGAAGTAGATAAATGCCTTTTAAAAGCACTTAGCACTGTACCTGATGCTTGAAGAGTTTCAAAAATAGGTAAATAAAAGCAGCTATTACATGTAACTTCCAGGAAGAGAGTTAGGGGAAGGCTTAAGGAATGCGTTTGCCTGACTTGGCATCACTGTGAGGAAACCTCAGTTTATGTTGAGAAATGATCAGACGATGCTGCTGGGACTGGGGCAGGGAGAGTAAATTCTGCTAGGAAAATTTTGGATTATATGGATGTTAGGAAAGGGTTGATGGTTCAGCTGTAGGGAAATGCCTTTTAGGATTGTAGCAATAACTACTGCCATTCTCTGTTGACCTGTCAACACTGAACTAGCTGAATAGAGAAATTTCCAGATAGAGCAGGAGATTGTCTCCTGATTATTTTTTTAAGCATATTTTACTTGTGGTTAATGTTGATGTTTTGAACTATCAGCTAGATCTGGGAAGATAGAATAGGCAGCATCAGATTGCCCTGTTTACAAAGTGTCATAGGGAAAAGTGTCTCTCTAGGAAGGTATAGTATGTGGCCTGATGGATTTGATGAGTAGATTGTAAAAGGGTTGGGATTCTGGCAGAAAAGGAACAGATAACTAATTAGTGGAATTAATTGAGAAAAGAGTTCATTATCATGTTGGCTATTAGACTCTAATAAAAATGGGTGTGAAAAGATGGATTTGGACCTAGAGGCAGTCTTAGAGACATAACCTTTTTTTTTCTCCTTTTGTGAATGTGACAGGTATTTCTGCTCTGAGTCCATAAATCAGCTATGTTTAAATGGAAAACTGTATCCCACTGGGATGGTAATCACCCTTTTGATTAGAAAGGTTAGAAGCCAGATTCTCCAACAGAAATGGAACTTACCAACTTAATTAAGATTCCTCAACAGTAGATTTTTAGGTCAGTGGAACCCCTGTGTAAAGTGTGCTACTGCTATGCCTAGAATCCTGTATCTGATAGCTGAAAAACGTGCAGAGCACTTACATTTTCATTAGTAATGTATCTCCTTGAATGTAAGCCTTTTGAAGGGCAATTCTACTTAGGATGGAAATTTTGTTCCTGGGAAAGGGGAACAATTAAAAACGGATGTGGAGTAGAATTTTTTTTTTTTTTTTTGAGACAGAGTCTCACTCTGTTGCCCAGGCTAGAGTGCAGTGGTGCTCATAGCTTACTGCAGCCTTCAGCACCCAGGCACAAGCGATCCTCCTGCCTCAGCCTCCTGAGTAGCTGGGACTACAGGTACATGCCACCTTGCCTGGCTAACTTAAAACAAGTTTTTGTAGAAACAGCATCTGGCTATGATGCACAGTCTTTTTTTAATGAACTTAAATTTTTCAAATGTCTAGCTTTGGACAGTGGGGTGGCAAATTTTTTCCAAAGGTTAAGGCCATTTGGAGAAATAAAGGGTTGTTTTATGTTCCTTGGGATAGGAATACCTTATTTGAACAGTTATTAAAATGAGCTTAGAAAATAATATTAGGTTGAGCCAGATGAAGTTTCTGTTTTTGCATGTCAAAACAGTTGTATATCAGCAAGTTTCATGTAGTTCACTTTAATAAATTTCCTAGTGACAGTTCTGTTTTCCGGCACAGTGGAAAGCGTTGGTCTTGTATTTTCTTCCAGGTTTAACTTTTTCCAGTGCTTGCTTTTGATTTGCTTTGTATGCCCTGTGGCTACATTGTGCTCAAGGGCTAGAGATATCTTCACTCAAAGAGTATATTACAGTTACGTTCAGAAATAGTAGACTTGAATTTGAAGTAAGAAAAATCATGTTGGCTATAAATGTTTTAAATTGTCCGTGTGTACTGTAACCCAGGCAGAATTTCAGCCTAACTATTAACTTAGTATTTTTGAGATCTAATGCCCCTTAATATGGGTGAGCCATAGCCTAAGAGCAAAGGAAACTTTTCTTGGACTTAAGAGTCATCTGTGAAACAGGGTACCATCTTACCTAGAAAATTGGATATGAGGAAAATGACTAAATAAGACTACCAGTGTGTTTGCAAAAAATATAAAGTGCCCTAAGCTACTGTAATAACCCCATTTGATCCATTTAATGTTTTAAAAATATGGCATCACTGGGATTTTTATTTTTTATTTTTTATTTATTTATTTTTTTGAGATAGAGTTTTGCTTTTTTTATCCAGGCTGGAGTGAAGTGGTGCAATCTTGGCTCACTGCAGCCTCTGCCCCTGGGTTCAAGCAATTCTCCTGCTTCAGCTTCCTGAGTAGGTGGGATTATAGGCACCTGCCACCTCCAGCCAATTTTTGTATTTATAGTAGAGATGGGGTTTTGCCATGTTGGCCAGGCTGGTCTTGAACTCCTGACCTCACGTGATCCACCCACCTCAGTCTGCCAAAGCGCTGGGATTACAGGCCATACCTGGCCAGGAGTTGTGTTCGTATTGTTAATTTTAGAAGTAGCGTTTTATATCGGCCATTTAAAAGGAGAAGGTTGGGACAGAAAGTGAGAGAGTGAAAGAGAAAGTGGTAGATTTGAAAAAGACAGAGCAAGGTAATAACGTTGCACAAAAATGTGATGTCCCTTCTCTTCAACCCTCTACCCCCAAGCCTGTATGATTGTTATTTATTTAATAACTTGTTTTATTTGCAATGTTGAAATATCCCTATTCCCTTCAGGGTTTTACAGAAAACTTTGAACTTATTTATGACCTGTTAACTTAAAAAAAAAAAAAGTCCAAGTGCTCAGAGTACTTTCATACTTCAGTCTGATCGGGTCTTTTAAAAGATAACAGCAGTGAGCTATTTGTAAATATACTTAAGAAGTGCTGATTTAAAATCTTAATAAGTTTATGGTGCAATCATATGGCAACGTTGTATAGAGGTTACTGACCTTAGCAAATTTTTTTTTTTTTTTTTTTGAGACGGAGTTTCGCTCTTGTTACCCAGGCTGGAGTGCAATGGTGCGATCTCAGCTCACCGCAACTTCTGCCTCCTGGGTTCAGGCAGTTCTCCTGCCTCAACCACCTGAGTAGCTGGGATTACAGGCACGCACCACCATGCCCAGCTACTGTTTTGTATTTTTAGTAGAGACGGGGTTTCACCATGTTGACCAGGATGGTCTCGATCTCTTGACCTCGTGATCCATCCGCCTCGGCCTCCCAAAGTGCTGGGATTACAGGCTTGAGCCACCGCGCCCGGCAGCAAATTTTTAAAACAGTTACCAGTTTTGAGAGAGGTACCTGTGGATGGTTGGGGGTAATTGTTTATACATTGATGACATTTTATTAATTGAAATTCGGGGGGGGAATTAAAAAAAATTCTGTTCTACATTTAATTTTTCTCATTTTTCTTGATTACTGAAGAAAGGAGATGGGGAGTGATTTTGACATTTTTGGCCTGCGTAGTTCCAAGAAAAGTTTGATTTATGGCTGGCTTTTGGAAGGCAGGAACCAGTAATTCTAATCTTACCTGATTTGACCGAATGACCTTGAGCAAGTCACTTGATTTCTCTGATCTGATACTTTCAAAAAAAACCAAAGCTGTGTAAAAAACCAGAACTGTATCTTTGTCAAACTTACAGTGAATTTTTAAGAAATCATACCTCAATGAAGTTAGTGAGATGCTTTTGTATATAGAAAGTTGATAATTCATTTACATTCTGTACCATCACTGGTTCTAAGATTTTATTTTATTTTTATTATTTGAGAATGAGTTATCTCTTGTGGCCCAGGCTGGAGTGCAGTGGTGCAGCCTGGCCTCACTGTAACCTCCACCTCCCGGGTTCAAGTGATCCTCCTGCCTCAGCTTCCCAAGTAGTTGGGATTACTGGTACCTGCCACCATGCCTGGCTAATTTTTTTGTATTTTTAGTAGAGACGGGGTTTCACCATGTTGGCCAGGCAGGCTGGTCTCAAACACCTGACTTCAGGTGATCTGCCCACCTCCGCCTCCTAAATTACTGGGATCACAGGTGTGAGCCACCATGCCTGGCTGGTCCTAAGATTTTAGACAGAAGAAAAGAGGCCAGGTGAAGTGGCTCATCAGTGTAATCACAGCTCTCTGGGAAGCCAAGATGGGTGGATAGCTTGAGTCTAGGAGTTTGAAACTATCCTGGGTAATACAGTGAAACCCCGTCTCTACTAAAAATACAAGTTAGTTGGATGTGGTGCATGCCTATATTCTAGCTACTCGGGAGGCTGAGGTGGGAGGATCACCTGAGCCTGGGATGTCGAGGCTGTAGTGAGCCATGATCGCACACTGCACTCCAGTCTGGGCAACCAGAGTGAGATCCTATCTCCAAACAAACAAATGATTTTAGAGAAGATACATGTTTTATATAATAAAATACAACTTTTCCTAGTAACCACAGGAAATTTTCAGATTTTCCCCAGTCAAGTGTAGTCTGAAAGTTGCCTCTTCTTCCCTCTCAGATGAAAAAGCCCTCTGAATCCCTCAGCACACTTAGTTTCTGAGCTTTCTAGAATGAAATACACATGGGGAAATGTGGGTTACTTCATTTTAGAAAATTAAAGAGCATTATCCTGTTAAGGACACCTTCTTTTTCCTCCTAATTCACGTGCACTCCTGCCCACATATTTGAGTACTATATAGTGTTTTCCATTCTTGTTAGGAGGAATTAATATTTGGAGAACAGGTTGATATTACAAAACTAAACAGCACCACTTTTGACCAGGACTTTGGTGGTGGTTTATGTTCTCTTTGTAGAGTTTTTGCTATACTGGAAGCCACGTTTTGGGTTTGGAGTTGAAATTTTCTTTAGTAATAGATATATGTCGGTTTTGGGTAGTCTCAGCCATTCAAACAGTGTTAATTATCATTCCCGGACATCTAGCCAGCAGATGATTCTGCTCCAGCGTCGGTCAGCTCCCCCACCCCAGCTGAAGAGACTGGTGGGAGTCGTGTGATCACCAGGAAGGAGGGTCTCTGTGTTACTATGCCTCTTTAGAGCTTTCTGAGAGAGTAGATATTCCAAAGCAGTAGAAGACCAGAATACAACTGACTTCTTGCTTCCCTAAATTTTGCTGCTTTTTAGATCCTGGAAATATGTTGGGTACATCTAATCACATAAGGCAAAGAAAAACCTTAGCACATAAGAAGTGAGCAGTGTAATGCTGCTGAGGCCTGTCAAAGAAATAGAAAAAAAAGAGGCCGGGTGCAGTGGCTCACACCTGTAATTCCAGCACTTTGGGAGGCTGAGGCAGGTGGATCACTTGAGGTCAGGAGTTCGAGACCAGCTTGGCCAACATGGTGAAACCCTGTCTGTACTAAAAATACAAAAAAAAAAAAAAAAAGTTAGCTGGGCATAGTAGCATGCACCTGTAATTGTAGCTACTCGGGAGGCTGAGGCAGGAGAATCACTTGAACCTGGGAGACAGAGGTTGCAGTGAGCTGATCGTGCCATCGCATTCCAGCCTGGGCAACAAGGGCGAAACTCCGTCTTAAAAAAAAAAAAAAAAGAGAGAGAGAAAAGGGAGGTTGACGTTCACCAAGATAACAGATAATCGGAAGCAAGCAGGTTGGGTGTGGACTTAAAAGAGGAACAGAGGCAGGCCTGTGTGCCCTGTCAGTGAAAGGGCAGTTGTTCTTCAGTTTTTAGTAGTAGCCAATAAAAGTATGCTTGGCCTTGCACACTAGCTGTGTTTTTGTAGAGAACTGTGAGAAAAATTAATGGGATTTTAAGATCCACTAGCATTTGAGTGTCATGTCACCAGCTATGGAGATCTTTGAATTCTAAACTTTTGATTATGTCTCTCATTTTATAGATGATCATATAAGTCCAAGTTGAATTAACTTGCCGAAAGTTGAGAATTATTAAGATATTCCTGAGGCACATACAATATGGTTGAAAAGAGATTCAAGGTTCAGATCAGCCCAGAAGTGGGCAGATTATTTTGTTTTCAAGTACAGGTTACTACCTTTCTCAGAGTATTTGTCAGAATTTAGTAGAATATGCATGTAAAAGGGCTTAGCACAGAGCTTGACACAAAGGTCCTTATGTTTATGATTCCTTTTTTTTTTTGAGACTGAGTTTTGCTCTTGTTGCCCAGGCTGGGGTGCAATGGCGTGGTCTCAGCTCACTGCAACCTCTGCCTCCTGGATTCAAGCGATTCTCCTGCCTCAACCTCCCTAGTAGCTGGGATTACAGGTGCCTGCCACCATGCCTGGCAATTTTTTTTTTGTATTTTTGGTAGAGATGGGGTTTCACCATGTTGGCCAGGCTGGTCTCGAACTCTTGACCTCAGGTGATCCACCCGCCTCCACCATCTAAAGTGCTGGGATTCAAGGTGTGAGCTTTATAATTCCTGGCCATATGATTCTTTTTATTTATAACCATAGGAGGTGTCCTCTTGGTCTCATGCTCATATTAAACTGAGAGTTAGGTTGGGGCTCCTGTCTGACTTTACCAATAACTATGTATAATTTTTTTTTCTCTGTTTTCTCATCTGTGAACTGAGGAAACTGGACTATTGTGCAGATTCTAGGGTCCCTTTTAGATCTGAAGTTTCATGATTCTGAGTACGTGTGAATTGAACCTTTGAAGTAAAGAAGGAATAATTTTGTCAAGTAAAGACACTATCTTTTCAAGTTCTGATTGCCCATTGACTTCATCTCATCTCCAGACTACTGTGGTGAGAATGGTGACATGCTTGTGTGTAATCTTCAGACTTTATAGTTTCACTGTTTGCGGTGAATGGCAAGGTCCCCGCTCTGAAATGCCGTTGCTTTGGGACATGATCCTGGGAACTCAAGACTTGGTGTCCCTACATGGAAATCTATCTTTGAAATCATTTGTCACTAAGGAAAGGGGAAGAAAAAGAAATTTGTGCTGTCTTGGTCAAAGGAAAGAAAATCAAAAAAGAATTTTATGGAAATATCTTTGGGATGTTAAGGCTGTTTTTCCTTTTTTTTTTGGACCATTTTTTGTCCTGTGGGCTAATCCTTTTAAATTTTGATCTGCTAAGTCAGTCCTTTCCTCTGGCTTCACACTTCAGCTTCTAAGCTTGAGATAGAGCCCCAGACTTACTACCTCAATCCTCTAGGTAGCTGGATGTTAAATGAAAATGAATACTGCGTTTGGATCCAGTAATTCTTTTTTTATGGTGGCTTTTGTACTGAGGAGCATTCCGGCTCCTGTTGGTTGCATGAATTCAGCGCTTTCCCAAGCATGGGAATCACATTAAATAATTTAGAGTGCTGCCCCTTCTCTAATTCCTCCCTTTTTTTTTTTCTCCTTTTGTTAGTTTGAGTAAGCAATTATTAGACCCTGGATATTGTTCCTCTGCCTTTCCAGGTGATGGAGCTACCCAGGTACTTTGCAGCAACCAGAAGTAAACCTGGTCATTGTTTCTGAGGCACCTTCATTACTGTCATCAATTATGAACAGTTCTCTTAGGCGGTTAGTGGCTTAATTGTGAAGATGAAAACTATTGTGGAGTATTGGGTACCGGAAAGAGTACTTTGTAAGACAGCAGTGTCGTGTTTTTACGTGTCAGTGGGTTCAGGGTATACTAGTGAGCACAATTGTTTATTATTATTATTAAAAAGTTATAGGATATTTAAATATCAGTATAGAGGTAACTTTTTCCACTCTCTCCCAAGTAGTCCTAAAAGTATGGTTAATTGACATTTAAACCTTTTTCTTAATTCTTCTGGGTTGAACAATTATAAGCTTAGAAAGATGGAGAGACAGGGTTATTTTTTCCTCACAGAGCTGCTCATTATCCCATTTGAAGTTCTACTTTCAGGAACCAAGTCTACATTGTATTTTTGATCAGGGTGTATATATTGGCTGATAGGTAGACCATTGGCTGGTAAAGGTCATAAAATAGTGTTTTCCTAAATACTGTGTTGTGCCTTGTTGATGTAATTAAAAAAGGAAAAAAGAATCTTTATTCCTGTTCAGAAAAATGACAGAATTGCCAACCTAAGGAAGTCAAACCAAATAGACAAAAATGATAGTAGACTGGCTTTGGGATTCATGATATAGTTATTTTGAATCTGTATGTGTGGGTTTGGTTTTGTTTTGTTTTAGACAGAGTCTCACTGTGTTGTCCAGGCTGGAATGCAGTGGCTGGATCTTGACTCACCGCAACCCCTGCTCCCTGGGTTCAGGTGATTCTCCTGCCTCAGCCTCCTAAGTAGCTGGGATTACAGGTGTGTGCCACAATACCTAGCTAATTTTTTTTTTTTCTATATATATTTTTTTTAGTACAGAGGGGCTTCGCCATGTTGGCCAGGCTGGTCTCAAACTCCTGACCTCAGGTAATCTGCCTGCCTCAGCCTCCCCAAGTGCTGGGATTACAGGCATGAGCTACCATGCCTGGTTGAATCTGTTTGTTTTAAATATAAGCATTTAATCCTTTAACTTTTTAAGAAAAGCTTATTTGATCCATATCCTTATAATCTATATAGTCATGAGAGAGAAGTTTTCTGGATTGTGATTTTCTTGTGCCTAGAATCATGCCCAGCACATTCTATGTACTTAAATATTTAATGAAATAAATTATTATCTGAGTAGGTCAGCCTCTTGGTTGTTTGACTGCATTTACTTTGGGGAAAGGAATTAATTAATCCTGATTTTGAATTGACTGAGTTAATTTTTTTCCAAATCTACTTTGTACTTTGTTTTTTTTTTTTTTTTTTTTTTTTTTTTTTTTTTGGTGGTAAAATATAATACAAAATTTGCCATGTATCTATTTTGGTAATGTAAGTAAGTGTACAGTTTAGTGGCATAAATTACATTCACAGTGTTATACAGTAATCACTCACTTTTTTTTTAAGGATTTTTTTGTTTGTTTGGTTTTTTGTTTTTTTTTGAGATGGAGTCTCACTCTGTCGCCCAGGCTGGAGTGCAGTGGCATGATCATGGCTCACTGTAACCTCTGCCTCCTGGGTTCAAGCCATTCTCTTGCCTCAGCCTCCCGAGTAGTTGGGACTACAGGCATACACCACCATGCCTGGCTAATTTTTGTAGTTTTAGTAGAGACGGGGTTTCACCATGTTGGCCAAGCTGATCTTGAACTCCTGACCTCAAGTGATCCTCCCACCTCAGCCTCCCAAAATGCCACGATTACAGACGTGAGCCACCATGCCTGGCTGGGTGTTTAAATTTTTTTTTTTTAAATTTTATAATTTTTTTTCCTTTTATAGTAGAGACAGATTCTCTCTATGTTGCCCAGGCTGGTCTCAAACTCCTGCACTCAAGCAATCCTCTTGCCTTGGCCTCGCTCCTTGGCTGGAGTATAGTGATGCGATCTGGACGTCCCAGGCTCAGGTGATCCTCTTGCCTCAACTTCCTAGTTAGCCAGGATTACAGGCATGAGCCATCATGTCTGCCCCAGCCCTATTTTTCAACATTTCTTTTTTCCAAAATATTTTAGCACCCTAAACAGAAACTGTTCTTGTTAAGCAGTAACTCCCTCAACATATGTCATTTTTGTGTTTTTTTAATTATAGATATTCTGGTAGCTGTGAAATGGTATTTCATGGGTGTGTGTGTGGGGGTGTGTGTCTCTGTCTCTGTCTCTGTGTGTGTGTGTCTCTGTCTCTGTGTGTGTGGTGTTTTTTCCCTTAAATGAGTAATGTTGGTTTTGATGAGCATTTCTCTAATGAGGAGTGACCCATTTGTGTATTTCGTTTGGAGAAATGGCAGTTCGGGTCCTTTGTTCATTCTCAAAGGATGAATTTTGTTGAGTTGTTAGGAGTTTTGTTTTTGTTTTTGAGAGGGAATCTCTCTTTGTTGCTCAGATTGGAGTGCAGTGGCTTGACCATGGCTCACTGCAGCCTCAAACTCCCAGGCTCAAGTAGTTCTCTCACCTCAGCCTCCCAAGCAGCTGAGACCACCAGTGCGTGCCAGCACACCCGGCTGATTTTTAAATTATTTCTAGAGATGGGATCGCCCTGTATTGCTCAGGCTTGTCTCAAACTCCTGGGCTAAAGCCATTGCCTCACCTCAGCCTCTCAAAGTGCTGGGATTACAGGCGTGAGCTACTGTGCCTGGTCTGTTAGGAATTCTTTACAGATTCTGAATAATATTAAACCTTTATCAGATACATGATTTGCAAATATTTTCTATTCTGTGGGTTGGCTTTTTCACTTTTAATAGTGTCCTTTGATACACAGAAGTTTTTAATGAGGCCCAATTATTTTTTCTTTTGTTTGTACTTTTAAAATGCACTACTATGAGCTTGTCACTTACTTTTGCTTCCTACTTTTGCCCATTCCTTATTCTGCCCATGAAGCTCTCTATAAGCTACTGATACGATTCTTGAGAAAGCAGGAGTCATTTTTTGTTGTTGTTTCTCTTGCTCTAACTTGTTTAAATTTGATGCTGGTTTCTTTATTATTCTTTGTCTTTATTTATTGAGACAGAGTCTAGCTCTGTCGCCCGGGCTGGAGTGCAGTGCCGCGATCTGGGCTCACTGCAACCTCCGCTGTCCAGGTTCAAGCGATTCTCCTGCCTCAGGCTCCCACTACCATGGTAGCCCAGCTAATTTTTGTATTTTTAGTAGAGAGGGGGTTTCACTGTGTTGGCCAGGCTGGTCTCGAACTCCTGACCTCGGGATCTGCCTACCTCAGCCTCCCAAAGTGCTGGGATTACAAATGTGAGCCACTGCGCCCAGCCTGCTTATTTTTTTGATTCAGAGTCTCACTCTGTCACCCAGGCTGGAGTGCAGTGGTGCCACTTTGGGTCACTGCAATCTCTGCCTCCCATGTTCAAGCAGTCCTCCTGCCTCAGTCTCTCGAACAGCTGGAATTACAGGCTTGAGCCACCACGCCCGGCTAATATTTGTAATTTTAGTAGAGACGGGGTTTCATTGTGTTGACCAGGCTGGTCTCTACCCTTGACCTCAGTGATCTGCCTGCCTCAGCCTCCCAAACTGCTGTGATTACAGGCATGAGCCACCATGCCCGGCCTATTCTTTGTCTTTAAAATGGTTATTCTGTTTACCAAACTTCAAGTACAATGCAGATTTCGATAAATGTTTCAGATGTTTGAAGAGTCCTGTGAGCTCTCTTGATGAAAGGGGGACTCTCCATATCTTATTTGATGTTTTTGGTTTTGTTGGCTATTTTGTTCAACAGGACTGTAATATAACTTAAGCTTTAATGTTTTCTGGTTTGAATTGCAGCTCTCTAAAAGTGCATGGGCCAGATGTTGAAACAGCTAATTTTTGGTGTGAGGGACAGTACATTTTGCTAGTTAAACAAACATAAAATATTGGAGAGAAAATTGGAAAATACATAACATAGTTAAAGAAACATGGGTTTCATTTTTTGCCACAAAGGAATGAAACCTTATGATTTCGAAGATAAGAAAACGTAAATTTTGTTTGCTATTTTTTTTGAAGTGGAGTTTCACTCTGCCACCTAAGTTGGAATGCAATAGCATGATCTCAGCTCACTATAGCCTCTGCCTGCCAGGTTCAAGCGATTCTCCTGTCTCAGCCTCCCGAGTAGCTGGGATTACAGGCGCATGCCACCACGCCCAGCTAATTTTTAAAATTTTGGGTTTCACCATGTTAGTCAGACTGGTCTCTATACCCTCAGGTGATCTACCAGCCTTGGCTTCCCAAAGTGCTGGGATTACAGGCCTGAGGCACCACACCCGGCCTGTTTGGTGTTTTCTTAGCCTCAAATCTCCATTAACCAGCATCATTTACGTTTTGCTGTTTAGTAATAAGTAGTTGCAATAAAGACCCTGAGGCATGGCTTTTGAGTTTGGTGTTGTGGGTCTTTTTTTTTTTTTTTGCCTTCTGATTCTTTGAAAATTGGTAATACTTTATTCACCAGAACATTGCTTGCCTATGCCTTCCTCGTCCACAACACAGGCACAGGGTGGCAGGTGGTGACGAGAAACAGGCTGCCAAGATGGTCCCTGGATGACTAGGAGGGATGCGATGTGAACACAGGATTTTTTTTCTCTATTATCCTTTATAACATCAGAAAATGATGTCAAATTGTGACGAATGAGGAAATAGAAAAATCTAGCATGTAGAAGCTGCCGGACTCCCACAACGCTGACATAGTAAAATTTGGCAATTTGATACATGTTTTTTTTTTCTGATATCAGCTGAACTGCAAATGTATTTATCAAAATGGAGTGATAAAAATGGTGATTAAAGGCAGGGGTGGGTACTTAGAAACTTTTATGTTCTGTGATAAAAGAGAAAAAATGACAAACTCATCTTTGCATTTGCCTGATTTTGCTGTTTTCTAATAGCTAAATTCATTAATCTCTGTGTTACACCCCTGTAGTGTGCTAGGCATGAAGGGTACAGTGATGAACAAAGCAGACAGTATATCGCTGCTGTTTTTTAAGTCTTCTAAGGAGCATGGCTTCACTTTAGTAAAGTTTCAGTTTTAGGTGATTTTATATTTCTGGACAGATGTGTTTAATTGAGGGCCAATTCATCTGGTGTTCAGTTGGAGTTAACATTCCTTAATTGCCAGGAATAGTAGTGAATACAGTAATTACCCTTATCCACTGTTTCACTTTCTGCGGTTTCGCTGAGGTCTGAAAGTAGTAAATGGAAAATTCCAGAAATAATTCACAATTTTAAATTGTTCACCGTTCTGGGTGGCGTGATTAAATCGTTTACCATCTTGCTCTGTCCCCCTTTGTCTTGCCTGGGATGTGAGTCATTCCTTTGTCCAGCATATCCCTGCTGTGTATATATTTAGTAGTCGCCTGGGTTATCACATCATCGTCATGGTGTCACAATGCTTGTGTTCAAGTGATCCTTATTTTTACTTTTATTACTTTTAAAATTTAATTTTATGGCCAGGTGTGGTGGCTCATGCCTGTAATCCAAGCATTTTGGGAGGCTGAGGCCGGAGAATCACTTAAGCCCAGGAGTTTGAGACCAGCATAGGCAACCTGCGGAAAAACTTGTTTCTATAAAAATACAAACAGAAATTAGCCAGGTGTGGCACACGCCTGTAGTCCCAGCTACTTGGGATCACATGAGCCTGGGAGTTTGAGGCTGCAGTGAGCCATGATTGCTCCTGTCTGGACGACAGAGTAAGACTGTCTCAGAAAAATTAATTTTACTTAATTACTTCTATTATTGTTGTTGTAAACCAAATTGTAAAACCATTTTATTACTATATTTGTGGCAAACCAAAAAATATCTGAGACAGGTTTTAATCTATTTAGAAATTTATTTTGCCAAGGTTAAGGACGTGCTCCCAGGCCCAAGGTCTATGCCTTACTCCAAAGATGATTTTTCGGGCTTCGATATTTGGGGGAAGAAATTTTAAGGGCTGGGTGCGGTGGCTCACTCCTGTAATTCCAGCACTTTGGGAGGCTGAGGCGGGCGGATCACGAGGTCAAGAGATCGAGAGATCGAGACCATCCTGGCCAACACCCTGGCCAACACGGCCAACACGGTGAAACCTGTCTACTAAAAATACACACACACAAAAAAAAAAAAAAAAAAAGAAAAAAAATTTTAAGAAGGTGTGGGTAGATAAGAGACAAATGGTTGCATTCTTTTGAGTCTTTGATTAGCTGTTCACATGCAGTGGGTGGAAGAGGAATAGTCCATTATGCATTCATCTAGCTCATTGAATCTCCATTTTTACATGAGATAAAATACAGGGCAGAGGAAGCAATCAGATATGCATTTGTCTCAGGTGAGCAGAGGAATGACTCACTTCTGTCCTTTGTCCCATACCTATGAAGATAAGCTGTAAATTTACGTTGTCAGGGTGAAATTCAGCAGAATGGTGGTAAGGTATGGTTCTTGAGGTAAACAAGGAATTTCCTATTGGACAGATTGTGAGGGAGGTAGGTTTGCGTGATGCCATTCCTAACTTAACTTTTCTCTTTGACTTGGTGAGTTTGGGGTTCCCAAGTTTATTTTCCTTTTACATTGTTGTTTATCTTTCACTGTGCCTAATTTACAAGTTAAAATTTACCGTAGATGTATATGTATAGGTAAAAACAATGTATTTAGATTTTGGTACTATCTACAGTTTCAGGCACCCACTGGGGAATTCCAGAACATATCCCTCCAAGATAAGGGAGGACCACTGTATGATTCATAGCACAGTTTCGGATTAATCATGTCTGGTGCAGTCAAATGCTTGATGGTTATATGGGGCCTGGTTTGTGGGCAGATGACTAGTGGGAGGTGTGTTATTTTGCCCATTTAGGATTCAAGTTGGGTTTTAAGTTACAATTAAGCACTTTGTGTCTTATACAGTATGTATAAAATAATGCTTTGAAATGGCTGATCATGAATGTATTAAAATGGTTTGACTTGTACTGAAACCTGAAATCTAAATGAAAAGGCTGTTAAACATAAGAAGGCAATCAGTACTGATTGTCATTGTCATCTACCCCAATACATTCTAAATGGGGTAGATATAGTAATTCTTATATATTGCTATTAACATAATTTCTGATTTTTGGTTAGAAAAATGTTTAGGTTAATGGCTTTCTTGGTTTCAAGTTTATCATAAAAGCTGTACCTTATGTCTTGAATCTGCTTGCCAATCTTTGCTTTGAGAGATGGTTTTTGCTTAGGCTACGATACATTGTTTCACCTTTTCTAAGGAGGGATGAGGAAATGTTTACTTTGTGAAATTGGAAAACCATGTGGTGTGGAAGGTAAGTGTGTTGTTCATAAATAGCTAGTCTTGTGCTTCATACTATTGGATGGAAGGTAGAAATAAGCTTGCCTCTATTGCTAAGACTTACAAAATAAAAGCTAGGCTTTTATTTGTTGATGTCTGGATGGGGCAACTGGAATCCTTCATTTGGTTCATGCTTATGTGAGTTGTCTGAATGAGAGAGTGGGAGGAAGCTCAATGTTTTGGTTTTGGTGTGGGATTAATTTTCTCTTCCGTTAATTTGGCATACGTGACTTTTTCATTCTGGTTTGAAGTATTAGAAATCTGAAGATTTGTGTGAATTAGAAGATTGGGATTTATTTGAATTTCATTTGGTACTAAGGAAAATTAACTTTAAGAGCTACTTTTTGGGTTGACGTTAGGTTCAAAGCAGTTTTTTCCTTAAGAATTTCATTTTGTTAGGGAAATTTTCTTTTCTTTTTTTTTTTTGAGACAGTTTTGCTGTGTCCTCCAGTCTGGAGTGCAGTGGCACCATCTCAGCTCACTGCAGCCTCCTCTTCCGTGGTTCAAGTGATTCTCCTGCCTCAGCCTCCCGAGTAGCTGGGATTTCTGGTGTGTGCCACCATGCTTGGCTAATTTTTGTAGTTTTTAGTAGAGACACTGTTTTGCCATGTTGGCCAGGGTGGTCTCGAACTCCTGACCTCAGGTGATCTGCCTGCTTTGGCCTCCCGAGTAGCTGGGATTATAGGCGTGAGCCACTGTGCCTGCTAACCTCAAAAACAGGGTCAGTTTATTTAATCAGGTAAAAACTGAGCCTTAGGAGTCAGACTTTGCTAAAAGAAAACAGTATTTTTTTCCCACTGTCCTGAATATAACATTAAGGAAATAGGATTTGGTCACATCTAGATAACATTTAATAATTTCAACTGTGTTAAAGACAAGTAATTTTTGATGTGATCATGAATTTGCCATGAAAAATATAAAAGGGAAAGGGATTCCATCCCCCTCCCTCTAAACAGAATGGAACATAAGCACAGGTTTAGGCTAATTCATAACCTGGATTTTTAAAGCTTTTACATAGTTGGGTTTCATATTTCTAAAGATGTCTTACCAAACCAGGTATCCAAATGAGTGTTTTTCTGTTTTTTGTTTTTTTTTTTTTTAAAAAAAGGACATGTCCCCTTCCTCTTTGCCCTCCCTTAATCACGGGGCTCCACTAGAATAGAGATGGGTGGGTAAAGAAGGAAACTTAGTGTTAGCAGCTCCAGTGAACTGGTACGTGGTAGAGGAGGGTTGAAACCGTTGATCACAGTGATGTTTCAAGAGGATTTAAGCTTTCTCATTGTTCCGTCCTTCATTTGAACCCTCAGAATTTAGAGCTGGAAGTCTAAGGGCAAGCGTCCCTGCAAAGGGCAGACCTTCCAGGCTGTGCTCCCTTGAAGGCGCCACTGCGCTTGAGGAGCAGACGCCTTGGCTGCTGTAGTCAGGTACTCTGGGAGCAGACAATGACTGCTTGGGTGTGTAGCACCTGTGTCCCTTTTGCTCCCCTGGCCTTGTCTTCTGATAGTCTTTTGCTAATTTCCTTTTTTTTTTTTTTTAAATTAACCACCATCAGGATCCAGATGTTGCTGATTTCTTTAGCTATTTATGTCGGCTTTGACCAAAGTCCATTGCAAAGCTTACAAGGGAAAGGAGGCAACAATATCCCTTTGAAGACTTACTTTTGGCACAGATTTTGTGATGTTTGAATAGTTATCATTCCTCAGTAGCCACAAATTAAACAACATCGATCCAATTTTGGTATTATCAGTTTATTAGTTCTATAATTAAAATAGTAAGACCATCTGCATAGATTGAAGCTATAGTTTCAGGTTGTATTATGTGTGAAAAACTGACTCTTCATTGTGCAGTTTGAATAGACTTCCCAGTAGATTATTTATGTAAGCTGTGACATCAGAAACATTCCAGAATGAATCATGTTTAATTAGGATCTAACAAATATTACCACCTTTGTTCTGTTGAACAATATTTTTAAACCACTAAATCAACTTGATTGATAAAAGGAAATTACAGTAACTTATAACCCTTTCATCACAAGTGTTTTCACTTGCTTCCTTCTCATTACACACACAGATATTTGAAAACTCTGCACATCAGGAATTGCTAGGCTGAGAGAAGAAGGATGTTAGCAATTTATTTTATTTTATTTTATTTTATTTGAGGCGGCGTTTTGCTTTTGTTGCCCAGGCTGGAGTACAATGGCGTAATCTTGGCTCACCGCAACCTCTGCCTCCTTGGTTCAAGCGATTCTCCTGCCTCAGCCTCCCGAGTAGCTGGGACTACATGTGCATGCTACCACACACAGCTAATTTTTAGTAGAGATGGGGTTTCACCATGTTAGCCAGGATAGTCGCCATCGCCTGACCTCCTGATCCACTCACCTCAGCCTCCCAAAGTGCTGGGATTACAGGCGTGCGCCACGGTGCCTGGCCTCAGTGGCAGCAGTTTAATTCTGTGTTTGTGCTAGAATAATCTTTTACAGTCTCTTTGCTATAAGATCATTTCCTGGCTAGTTCTGTTTTCCCCACTATAATGAAACATAGTATCTTGATATAAGGTTATTTCTGGCAAGGGATTCTTGAAAGCTATGAAGAAAACATACCTGCTGTCTTTACCAATAATGTGGAAAGCTTGATGGGAAATTCTAGCCCCTTTGATGTCAAATCTACTTAATCTCATTCCTTTACCATTAATAAATTTAAGTAGAATTTCAGATTTCATAAAATGTTACAATATATGTAATTAGTTTTTTTCCTTCGATTGTATTCCACAAAGTAAAGCTTTCCGAGAAATAAAGCTCTTCTCAGAAACCTGTTTGGATTTAGTGATTATTTTTCTCCAGATTATTATTTTTTTTGTTAAGAGTGAGTAAACTTCGAATGATTTAGAGTGTGTTAAGACATAGGTCAGATCGGCCGGGCGCTGTGGCTCACGCCTGTAATCCCAGCTCTTAGGGAGGCAGAGGCGGGAGGATAGCTTAAGCCCAGGAGTTCGAGACCTCCCTGGGCAATATAGCGAGACCCTGTTCTCCACAAAAAGGAAAAAAACAAAAAGACAAAAAAAAAAAAAAAAAAAAAAAAGACATAGGTCAGATCGCTGGGCGCGGTGGCTCACGCCTGTAATCCCAGCACTTTGGGAGGCTGAGGCGGGCGGATCACTTGAGGTCAGAAGTTCGAGACCAGCCTGACCAATATGGTGAAACCCCGCCTTTAAAAAAATAAAAATAAAAAAAAGACATAGGTCAGATCAATTGAGCAGGACCAAAGAGTTGGGCTGCCCTGGTCACGTAACTGTGATTATTTCCATTGTTTCTTCATACACAGCTATGTGACACAGCTTGCCCTTTATATCTGTAAAGGAGTTAAATCTGTGGTTAATTTGTGCGGCATCCTCTCGCGGGCTTTTCTAGCCCTTTGGAAGATCCCACTTGGAGGCATTAGACATAATGGAAACTCAGGGTATTTCTTTGCTTCTGAGTTGTTGGAAATGATTAGATTGAAACTCAATGTGTTGTTTTCTTTTCCCACCCCCACTCTTCAGAGAGATATCTGTGCCTTCTTTGCCGCATTTACTGCGAGAATGAAGACCATTCTCAGCAATTAGACTGTCGACATTCCGGAAAATGTCGACATTACTCTGAAGGGACGCACAGTTATCATGAAGGGCCCCAGAGGAACCCTGCGGAGGGACTTCAATCACATCAATGTAGAACTCATTCTTCTTGGAAAGAAAAAAAAGAGGCTCCGGGTTGACAAATGGTGGGGTAACTGAAAGGAACTTGCTACCGTTCGGACTATTTGTAGTCATGTACAGAATGTGATCAAGGGTGTTACCCTGGGCTTCCGTTACAAGATGAGGCCTGTGTGTGCTCACTTCCCCATCAACGTTGTTATCCAGGAGAATGGGTCTCTTGTTGAAATCCGAAATTTCCTGGGTGAAAAATACATTCGCACGGTTCGAATGAGACCAGGTGTTGCTTGCTCAGTATCTCAAGCCCAGAAAGATGAATTAATCCTTGAAGGAAATGACATTGAGCCTGTTTCAAATTCAGTGGCTTTGATTCAGCAAGCTACAACAGTTAAAAACAAGGATATCTGGAAATTTTTGGATGGTATCTATGTCTCTGAGAAGGGAACTGTTCAGCAGGCTGATGAGTAAGACCTTAGAGTTGTCCAGCTACAGAAACAAGATGCCTATCGTAGCTAAGACCTACTTGTGATACTTATGTGATGCAATAAAAGACCTATTGATTTGGAAAAAAAAAAAAAAAAAAAAAGGAAAGATATCTGTATGTACAGGATGGGAATACCATTGCCGGCATGCAGTTTATTCTTTTCTCCAAAGGTGTTTATATTAAATAGTTCTGCTATAACATGGCGTAAGCATTCCTAACAATTACCACACTACGCCAATTGCTCAACAAAAGCCATAGAGATTATGAAAAAATTGGAGTTAGGTATAAAACATTCAAAACTGCATTAGTTACTCATCACCAAAAAAAAAAAAAAAAAAAAAAGAACCTAATGAAAACAGTAGCACAGGTGTTCACATGTTAAATAGTTAAGGAATACCATAAATATGGCACTTTACTTTGAAAAAGTAAACCTGTGGTTTGCTCATAGAAGTAGGCATCAGAAGGGTTGCAGCTTCAGTTACTGTAAAGTGGTGGAAGGAGGGTTATCTGAAATGGCACTGAGAGTTGTAACATCAGATGTGTGTGACACCCACTTGGTGAACTAAGTGGCTGGTAGATGCTTGAGGTGTGTGTGTGTGTGTCTGTCTGACCAGCTGGGTGTAGGTTTCTGGGTTTTCCTCATGGGTGAAATTGTATATGCAAAGGCAGAGTTCAGGTTATGCTCATATTATTCCCGGGTATATCAATTGTGTTACAGCAAACTTCCCTTCCCTTCCCTTTCCTCTTCCCTCTCTTTCTTCTCCTTCTTCTCTTTCTTCTTTTTGAGACAGGGCCTTGCTGTGTCACCGAGGCTGGAGTGCAGTGGCATGAACACAGCTCATTGCATCCTTGACCTCCTGGGCCCACCCAAGCGATCGTTCCACCTCCGCCTCCCAAGTAGCTAGGACCAGTAACTAACTTAAATTTTTTTTGTAGGGACGAGGTCTCCCTGTGTTGCTTAGGCTGGTCTGGGCTCAAGTGATCTTCCCACTTTGCCCTGCCAAAGTGCTGGGGTTACATGTGTGAGCCACCATGCCCAGACTTTGATTTCTTTTTGATTTAGGAAGAGGGAATTACAGTTTTCCCAAGAACGCTGTAGATGCCCAAAGAGATGGTAGCCGTGAAGCCTAGGTAAACCCATTCTTTTCCCATCTAGGCACATTGCCTCTCTATACAGAAGGCACTTGGAAGTATGAGGAACATACTTTTTTAAACTTCTTTCTGGAAACGAATGTGAGAATTCGAGTATTAATAAAAAGTACATGTACCTGAGCTGTCTGATGCTTTTTAAGGAAGAGTGGCTTAGACTTCTGCTAGCTTACTCAGTTGGTCAGGTCATCTCAGTTATTTTTTGTAAATCTAATGAGGTGGCTAATTATGGAAAGTGAGGTTTCCATCCTGTCACTTTGAGTTATTTTCCAGGTGCAGAGATTAATTTTGTTTTGCTTTTGTTCCCTTTAACTGTTTGTGGATAGACATTTGTGTGGTTGATTTCCGGGATTGGGGAACCTCACCTGAGGCTACTCCGTATGCAAAGATACCTGCCCTGGAGCCAAACTGGCACCTTAACCTCATTTGCACTGCTCTCTAAACCTCTAGGGCCTAGCTAATCACCTGAACATAAGTACACACTGCTGCCAGCAGGCTTTTTGAAAATGTCTTAAAAAGTGGTGGGGAAAGTAAGCTTGTTTCTTGGTGGCAAGTAACCATGAATAGTAAAGATGTTTATACTCAGAATTTCTAGACTCCTAGAAATCAGATATAGAGAGCTTCCTTAGTCATCTAGCTGGGGGCCTTTGGAATCACTCAGCAAGGTAGAGACTAGACACTGTTGTGTTGTTAAGGACAAAGGGAATTCATCTGCATCTTGGAGAGAGGGAAACTGCAATGAGCTGTGGAGCCTAATAATTCTTAGCTCTTGTCCCCACTGTGCAACTTACTGGTTTGGTGACTTTGGGCCAGTTACCGGACCATTCTGTTCCATCTTAGTTTCTTCATGGAAATTGATATTAGTTTCTACCTGATAGTGAAGAACTTAGCAAAGTCCCTGCAGTGGCAAGCATATCCAATCAATGTTACTGCTGTTGTGATTGCTACTCTGCCAGTTGGGAGATGATAATCTTAGATGTGTTTTCAAGATGAATTCACAAACACAGTCATAAACATGTTGCATAAGGACAGGGATATATCCTGAAAAATTCGTTGTTAAGCAGTTTTGTCGTTGTGGGAACATCATGGAGTGTAATTACACCAACCTAGATGGTATAGCCCATTACACTCCTAGGCTGTATGGTATAGCCTGTTATTCCTAGGCTACAAATCTGTACAGCATGTTACTGTACTGAATACTGTACGTAAGTAAATATTTGTATAGCTAAATATATCTAAACAAAAGGTATAGTAAAAATACAGTATTTTTTTTTTTTTTTGGGAAGGAATTTCGCTCTTATTACCCAGGCTGGAGTGCAATGGCGCGATCTCGGCTCACCGCAACCTCCGCCTCCTGGGTTCAGGCAATTCTCCTGCCTCAGCCTCCTGAGTAGCTGGGACTACAGGCACGCGCCACCATGCCCAGCTAATTTTTTGTAGCTTTAGTAGACACGGGGTTTCACCATGTTGACCAGGATGGTCTTGATCTCTTGACCTCGTGATCCACCCGCCTCGGCCTCCCAAAGTGCTGGGATTACAGGCTTGAGCCACCGTGCCTGGCCCTAAAATACAGTATTATAATCTTAGAGGACCACCGTTGTATATGCAGCTAGTCATTGACTAAAACATCATTATGCAGCAAGTGACTCTGTAAGATACAACAAGATTTGAAGAATTGCAACATTTTGGATAAATTTTTTTGGTATGTGTCTAATTTTTCAAAAACATAATTGAGCTTACATTATATGTACACTTTTATATACTAACTAAAAATCTTAAATGTGGTCTGGAGGCAAAGTGACAGGTTTTCAGTGGAAAGGATATTCAAAATTACTGGGCCTATGTCTATGTTTTACAGATGGGAAAACAGAATCATGGAGAGGTTTAAAGGATTTACTCAGTCTCCTAGGCAATGCCGGCACTAGAATTGAGTCCTTGTCTAGTTGTTATTCCAAGGATTTTCACCAGTTCATATCAGGAATTCTCACAAAGTTGGCAATGGATGATGATACGGTGATACCAAGATATTTTCTATTGTTTATATTTTGTTTTGTTTTTTTGTGACAGGGTCTTGCTCTGTCACCCAGGATGGAATGCAGTGATGTGATCATAGCTCACTGCAGCCTCGACTTCCTTGGCTCAAGCAATCCTCCCGCCTCAGCCTCCTGAGTAGTTGGGACTACAGGCACGTACCACCATGCCTGACTACTTTTTTATGTTTTTTATTTTTGTAGTGACAGCTCTTGCTTTGTTGCCTAGGCTGGGATATTTTCTTTTGGATGGGAGTGAAAGGCTTGTGTATAAATAGAAACAAAACAGCACTCTCAACCATGCGCAGTGGCTCATGCCTGCAGTCCCAGCACTTTGAGAGGCTGAGGCGGGCAGATCACAAGGTCAAGAGATCAAGACCATCCTGGCTCACATGGTGAAACCCAGTCTCTACTAAAAATACAAAAATTAGCTGGGCTTAGTGGCTTGCGCCACTAGTCCAAGCTACTCGGGGGTCTGAGGCAGGAGAATCACTTGAACCTGGAGGCAGAGGTTGCAGTGAGCTGAGATTGCTTCACTGCACTCCAGCCTGGCGACAGAGTATAAGACTCTGTCTCAAAAAAAAAAAAAACAAAACAAAAACAAACAGCACACTCGACATATCTATTGTTTTTATAAGGCACACTGCAGTGAATACATTTAAACAAAGAAAAAAACCAGTAGGTGAGAATACTCTGAAGATAGTGAGAAAGCATAATTGTAGGGAACATAGTTTTTAAATGGTTTAATTGCTATGTGATGCCTCTTTACAAACCTGGAGTAAGTGGGATGCCAAGGTGTGTTGTTGGGAGAATCAGGTTATATGTACCTTTGGCCAGCAGCAAGGATAAATCAGGTACAAAGGGCATTCATTGTAACTTCATAATCACAGTGTGGTAAAATCAGTCATTTGGGGATTTAAAAATTTTTTTAGAATTATTATTTTTTTTCTCCCCATTCTCCATCTCCACTTGGGGATTATTATAGGTAGTCACTGCCTAGGGTTTTGTTTTTTTCCCCAGTATCTTTATTTTGGATTATAAAAATAATACATTTAGTATATAACATTTGGGAAATACAGCAAAGCATAAGGAAAATAAAGACAGTCGAAAATCTCATAACCCAAAGATAGTACACTGTGAACATTTTGATACTTTTTCTTCTGGCTCTTTTGGGAGGAGTGTGTGTAATTTTTCAAAAACATAATTGAGCTTATATGTACAGATTTATGTTAAAGTGTAGTCTAGAGGCAAAGCAACTGTCAGGTTTTCAGTCTTGTAAGAAAATGTGGACTCTACCATATAACGCAGAAGAACATGCTTTGGTGTGTGGGTTTTTTTGTTTGTAAGACTCACTCTGGCTGGAGTGCAATGTGGCAGTCGTGGCTCACTGTAGCCTTGACCTCCTAGGCTCAAGCGATCCTCCCACCTTGGCCTTCTGAGTAGCTGGGACTACAAGTATGTAGTACCACCGAGCCTGGCTAATTTTTTTTTTTTTTTTTTTTGAGATGGAGTTTCGCTCTTGTTACCCAGGCTGGAGTGCAATGGTGCAACCTTGGCTCACCACAACCTCTGCCTCCTGGGTTCAGGCAATTCTCCTGCCTCAGCCTCCTGAGTAGCTGGGATTACAGGCACGCGCCACCATGCCCAACTGATTTTTTGTATTTTAGTAGAGACGGAGTTTCTCCATGTTGACCAGGATGGTCTCGATCTCTTGACCTTGTGATCCACCCGCCTCGGCCTCCCAAAGTGCTGGGATTACAGGCATGAGCCACCGTGCCCGGCCGAGCCTGGCTAATTTAAAAATTTTTTTGTGGCTGGACGTGGTGGCTTATGCCTGTAATCGCAGGACTTTGGGAGGCCAATGTGGGTGGATCACGAGGTTAAGAGATCAAGACCGTCCTGGCCCACATGGTGAAACCTCGTCTCAACTAAGAATACAAAAATTAGCTGGGGGTGGTGGCACTCGCTGGGAGTCCTAGCTACTTGGGAGAATGAAGCAGGAAAATCACTTGCACCTGGAGGTAGAGGTTGCAGTGAGCTGAGATTGCGCCACCGCACTCCAGCCTGGCAACAGAGTGAGACTCGGTATAAAAAAAACATTTTTTTTTTTTTTTTTTTTTTTAAATAGAGACAGGGCCTCAGTGTGTTGCCCAGGCTGGCCTCAAACTCCTGAGCTCAAGCAGTTTTCCCACCGCTGCCTCCCAAAGTGTTGGGATTACAGAGGAGAGCCCCTGCTCCTGGCCTGGCAAGTACTTGATATAGGAGTAGTGTCTAAAGCTGGCTGATTGTCCTGCACCTTTGTTTTTATCATAATGACTCATTTCCCCATCTATAGCTAGACTCAAAATTAATAATAAATTACTTAATCTTCCTGAAAGTTTCATGAAACACCCGGTTGATCATTTACTGCTCTTATCTGCTATCTGTTAAATAATCTGGGACCAGAACACAGGCATAATCTCCTAATTTACTTTAAGTTATCTGGCTGCCAGTTAGAGCCAGGTAACTACAGTTCACTGCAGAGACAGCAATTCATTCTTGCCAAGAAAGGATTCCATGTGGGGATTCAATTTGGTTATATGCTGAAGGGAAAACCAGGTATTCAAGGAATATAAATTATAGATAAATTGCAATTTCAGGGTAAGGATTCTCTGCTAGAATATTTTGTGCCTCCATGAATTCATAAAAATAGAAATTTAGGAAACAAGAGTACCCATGTTGAACATATCAATCAGTGTACCTTCTTTGGACTGAATATTCCATTGAAAGATACTGGCAATAAATTAAGCTATTAGATTGATCATCATTTAAATGGCTTACATATTTTAAGGATGTAACTTTTTTTTTGCAACTTTTTATATATATGTAGGTATTAAGTTTAGCTTCAGGAATATGGTTTCATTTACTATTTTTTTTTCAATCCTCATTTATTATTTTATAATTAAAATATAATTGTCCTTTTTTTTTTTTTTTTTTTTTTTTTTTTTTGGGTTTTGTTTTTTTTCTCTTGTTGCCCAGGCTGGAGTGCAGTGGCACAATAATCTCGGCTTACTGCAACCTCCGCCTCCCAGGTTCAAGCGATTCTCCTGCCTCAGCCTCCCTAGTAGCTGGGATTACAGGCACCTGCCACCACGCCCTGGTAATTTTTGTGTTGAGACAGAGTTTTGCCATGTTGGCCAGGCTGGTCTCAAACTCCTCGCTCAGGTGATCTACTTGCCTCAGTCTCCCAGAGTGCTGGGAGTACAAGCGTGAGCCACTCACTGTGCCTGGCCTTGACACTCATTTTGTTCTCTCTTTTGGCATGCCTGTTAATTTATATTGAAAACTGGTCATTGTATATAAAAATATTATATCGAGCCTAGATGATTTTATAATATCTAGATGGCTCATACCATTTGCTAGGCAAATGGAATGGGGGCTGGTTCCATGTATCTTATCTGAGCTGACCACAGCAAGGGCATGGTTTTGGTCAGGCTCCATCTCTTTTAGATTTGCCTATACTCTTTGGAAGTATCCTGCAGGAGTCCTGGCTAAGAACTGGGGCTCTTCCCCCATGGTGTGTCCTGAACTTTAATCTTCTTCTTCCCAGTACATGGCATTGGTGAAAACTGCTGTGCTAGTCAAAGGCTTTCTGTTTGGTTTCAGCCTTCTGACCTGTGCATCTTTGGGATTTTGTAAAATATCTTCAGGGGAAAACACTTCGTTCTTTTCACAAGAATCCTGGGCCCATGTCTCCATTTTTGTTTCTTGAGGCCTGAGATCCTACCATGAGCTCTACTGGTTTCTCTGCAGTGAATACTGGCCCTGGTCCTGTGCCCAGGCTGCTTGTCTGTTTCCTCTGCCTCCTTCCTGGCACCTAGAATTGGCAAATGCCCTGTGGGGCAAAGCAATTGCAGTATCTTGGCTTGCTCCTAAAGGGTTTACCCTTCCGCATTGTGTCTCTTCAGGTCATAGTAGCTTCAACTGCTCTCCAAAGTCTTCAGACTTTATTTATTTTATTTTTCGTCTTTTTGTTTTTTTTTCCTTTTGGTGGAGAACGGGGTCTCGCTATATTGCCCAGCAGGTCTTGAACTCCTGGGCTCAAGCTGTCCTCCTGCCTCTGCCTCCCTAAGAGCTGGGGTTACAGGTGTGAGCCACAGCGCCCAGCTGAAAGTCTTCAGACTTAAAAAAAAATTTTTTTTTTTTTTTAATTTTCTTTGGCTGTTGGAGTTGTTTCTCTGAGGGATCTCTGGTCTGCCACAGTGCTCAGTCATTGCCAGAAGCAAAGGCTACTTTAAGCAAACTTGCACATGTGCATTGTTCCTTATATTGCAGAAAAGATGTTGCTAGTCTGTGCTCCATTTATTAAGAAGTATTCAGTTTACAGAGAATCGAGAAGAAATGATCTGTTTTTTAATCCAATAAATGTGAACCATCCAATAGAAACTTAACACTTATGCATTACTACTATACTTTCTGTCTAACAATGTCAGTGGTTAATTTAAAAGTCAGGCCGGACTTGAGGGCTCATGCCTGTAATCCCAGCACTTTGGAAGGCCGAGGTGGGCGGATCACGAGGTCAGGAGACTGAGACCATCCTGGCTAACACGGTGAAACCCTGTCTCTACTAAAAATATAAAAATTAATTGGGCATGGTGGCTTGTGCCTGTAATCCCAGCTACTAGGGAGGCCGAGGCAGGAGAGTCACTTGAACCCAGGAGGCAGAGGTTGCAGTGAGCCGAGATCACACTACTGCACTCCAGCCTGGTGACAGAGCAAGACTCTGTCTCAAATGAATGAATGAATGAATGAATATATTAGCACAAAGAAGTTAAGTGATTTATCTAAGGCAGAGTTTCTCAACCTTGGTGCTGTTGACGTGCTGCTTTGTTGTTGAGGCCATCCTGTACGTTGTAGCATGTTTTGCAGCCTCTTTGGCTTTTACCCAAGAAATGCCAGTAGCACCTCTCTCCCCTAGTGGTGACAACAAAAAATGCCCCCAGATATTGCCAAGTGTGCCTTGGGAAGCAAAAGCACCTCTAGTTGAGAACTACTGGCCTAAAGGAAGGGATTAGTTTTCCTAATTTGATATACTACCAGAAAAGCAGAATTGGATTTTGAATCTCTGCCCATTGGACTGACTATACGCCAGCTTCATTTTTGTTTTTTTTTTGGTAGAGATGGGGTCTTACTGTGTCACCCAGGCTGGAGTATAGTGGCATAATCATAGCTCACTGCAGCCTCAAACTTCTGGGCCTAAGGGATCCTTCCACTTCACTCTTGTGAGTCACTGGGACTAGAGGTGTGTGCCACCACACTTGCCTTTTTTTTTTTTTTTTTTTTTTTTTTTGGTAGAAACAAGGTCTTGGTATGTTGCCTAGGCAGGTCTCTAACCCCTGGCTTTAAGAGATTCCTTGCCTCGGTATCCCAGAATGCTGGCATGAGCCGCTACACCTGGCCCAGCTTCATTCTTAACTGACAATTTGATGGTAAATTCTAAGGCCCTAAAATGGTTATAAAAGTAAATGGATTTTTTTTTTTTTTTAACTATTGGCTTGCCATCTGTGAATTGGGAACTTAGGTCACTTGGTCTCTTATTCTAGGATTGAGAAGACAGACTCTTGGTCTCTAGGCAGTAGTGTTACATCCTGTGTGTGATGTGTCTTGGGCTTCTGCAGAGCAGTCGTTGCAGTCTGTCTTCATTGGATCTAATGCATGTACAACAGTCCTTAAAAACTGACAGGAGCAAACCAACACAGAGAAGTCTACTCAGGATATAAGTAACCATTTGGAATGTAAGGTAGGAAGGAAATAAAGAGATCAGAATTAGGGCTAAAACTAAGGGAGAAAAAGAAGAAAAATGACTTAGAGTGGACAATTTTGAATGACATGACACTGCCAAAAATGATTTAAGCTGTCAGTTTATTTTTTTCTTATTCTGCAGACATTTTCCGGTTTTCCAAATCATTCTGCTTTGACGCCAAGTGTCTTGTTAATAATGCATGGCTTTTTTATAGTACTCCCTTCCCGTCATGCCTCTTAGGTGCTGAGTCAGAGGAGATTGTTACAGCAGCAGCTCGGGAGAAAGGAGAAATCCCTTTGCAGTGCTCAAATACTACCTTTTTTTTGAACGTTTCTCTTGTAGCAAGCTTTTCACTTTAAATACTCTAAAGCTTCAATTCAGAGGATTCATTTTTCTTACTCGTAAAGAAGAAGACTTCAAAAACTATCTAAAAATGTCTAATAATGTGAGGTTTTTGAAAGCTCTTAAAGGTGGGTCTGAAATTAGTGTGAATTGCATTTGATTTCCAGGACAATAGCTGTTGTTTTTCTATTTTTTTACCTATTGTCTGGTTATGACTCTTCCGAGTCCCTAATTTCTATTCTGTAAAATTTAAGATAACATTTTCACATCGCCTTTATGATAGATAGCTATAGGAGACAAACAGATAATTGAGGAAATGGGACAAGGGATTGTTCGGTGAGTGCTGGGATCCAGGCTTGGATCCAGCATTTTTCTCCCCTACTGTTTGCCAGCCCATTGCATTCTGGTGGCCACTCAGAGGCTGACCTGTGAGACTCAGCAGCTGCTATCCCTACTGCTTTCAAAGGCTGGGCTGTCTGCGTCACAGAGTTGTTTATTTTCTGTTGATTAGAAAATGATATGTTGTGAAGGGCCCTGGTAGAGAGAAAGTAATTTTTGAAGCCCCTGGGTTTGTGGTATCAGTTGAGAGGTGGCACCCACTGCACCTGCTGAAGCTCCTTTTAGAGATGGTAGCATGGAGAAAGTGTTCCTAGGTAACATGGAGGAAGTGTTCCTAGGTCTGTGATAATACATGTTAGTCTCTTAATGTTTGCCTTTAGACTATATAATCCATCTTAACAAGCTTGGTAAGTCAGTTCACCTGATGGGGGGTGGTGTGTTTAAGTACATAAATCAGGAGTTTCCTAGAGTGACAGTATTCCTTGTTGTCATGGAGTTTTAAGGTAATTTAGAAATTGTTTACCTCTCTTCACAATCAGAATAACAATATTGGTGAAAATAAAATAACGGCATGGAAACTATGTGTACTATATTCACAACTTTTCTATAATTCTAGAATTACTCTAAACTGAAAGGCTTATACAAATAGTAATAACTGAAGGCCCCCCTCTGTTCCAGTCACTCTGGAATCCACATTTGTTATTTCGAACTCTCCTAAGACTGTAAGAAGTTCAGTCATGAGCTCAAGATCACACAGCCAAGCAGAGTGGGGACTCAAACCTCTGTGTCAGCTGAGTGAAAGTCTAATCCTACCCCATGTCACCTGTGTTCACTGGGGAATTGAAATGGAATTATTTGAACAAGTACATGGCCCTTCAGTGTGTCATTTAAGTCTGCAAATATGCCTTGATTTCTTTCTATTGTAGATCAGTAGTATTGTATGGCACTTGCTGATTTTGCATGCTTGTGTCCTTGGTATGTGGCCTCTTTCAGTTCAGGGACCAACTTTTTCCTTTTCTTTTTTTTTTTTTTTGAGATGGAGTTTTGCTCTGTCGCCCAGCCTAGAGTACAATGGTGTGATCTCAGCTCACTGCAACCTCCACCTCCCAGGTTCAAGCGATTCTCTTGCCTCAGCCTCCCAAGTAGCTGGGATTACAGGCGCCTGCCACCACACCTAGCTAATTTTTTTATTTTTAGTAGAGACGGGGTTTCTCCATGTTGGTCAGGCTGGTCTTGAACTCCTGACCTCAGGTGATCCACTCACCTGCCTAACCCTTCTCCAAAGTTGAAACTTTCAACCATTAAACTATTTACGTGACAATTTAGCTTAAAGATAAAAGGAAAACCAGAAAATGCCTGTTAGACCAAACAAAACACATTTATGTGCAGATAGTTTGCAACTTCTAAGGAGAACATTATTTGTGAAATAAAAACAATTTATTTCTAGGATAACGTGTATTATTTGAGTTTTAGTGGAGAATTTGTATTTGTTGTATATAAGCATATGTCACCTTTTCATATACTTTTTTTTTCCTTCCCCAAAAACAGGGTCTCTCACTCTGTGGCCCAGGCTGGAGTGCAGCGGTATAGTCACAGCTCACTGCAGCCTTGAACTCCTGGGCTCAAGCAATCTTTCCACCTCAGCTTCCCAAGTAGCTGGGACCACAGGTGCACATCACCATGCCTGGCTAATTTTTTTTGTGTTGGTAGAGAAGGGGACTTCCTATGTTGCCCAGACTGGTCTTAAAGACCTGGGATCAAGCAATCCTCCTGCCTTAACCTCCCAAAGTGTTAGGATTGCAGATGTGAGCCGTTGTGCCTGGCCTAGAATTGGAATCTTGAATTTTTGCCTTAGACTCACTGACAGTGTTCTTTCAACTACATTTAACAAATGTTTATTGGGCTGCTATTATATGCTAGGCACTGGAATACCTGAACAAAACATGAAAATCCTGCTGGCATGGAGCTTATATTCCACTTTTCAACTACATTTAACATACATTTGTTGGGCTGCTGCTGATATGCTAAGCACTGTGATACATGAACAAAACAGATGAAAATTGCTGCTTACATGGTGCTTATATGCTAGTGTGTAGGTGTGGTCAGACAAACTAAGAGGCAAATTATGTGTCCCTTTAGGTAATTAGTGCTCTGGAGAAGCAGAGAAGGAAGAAAGTGGGTTCTTTAGGGGAGTGGAAAGAGGAAAATTCGCAATTTTAAATATATTGTGATTAGGGAAGGTCTCACTGAAGTGAGGACTGAATAAAGGTATTCAGGAGGTGAGCAAGCAAGCCATGTGGTTGTCTGGGCAGCCCTGCCAAGAGAATGGCTGGGGCAGTGGCCCTTGGTGTGAGCTTGCATGGGATATCTTCAGGACAGGACAGCAAGAAGGCCAGTGTGGCTGGAACAGAGTAAGTAAGGTGCAGAGCTAGAGAGATGAGGTCAGAGGGATAAAGGAAATCGTTTAAGAGCTGGTATAGACAGACTTGCTCTGTAAAAGGCCGGATGTAAACATTTTTGACTCTGCAGTTCATAGCAACGATTCAACTTCGTCTGCAGTGCTGAAGCGGTGGTAGGCAGTGCACAAACAGGCACAGGGTATCCAGCAGTGCTGTATTCACACTGGCAGGCACTGGGCAGGATTCACTCACCACCGCTTCTGACTCCTGGTTTAGAGCCTTGTCAGCCATTGTCCAGAGTTTGATGTATACTCTGACCGAGATGAGAATTCATTGGAGGGATCTGGCTCTGTTGTCCAGGCTGTAGTGAAGGGATGTAATCGCAGCTCACCACAACCTCAACCTCACAGACTCAAATGCTCCTCCCACCTCAGCCTCCCAAGTAGCTGGAACTACAGGTGCAAGCCACCATGCGTGACTAATGTTTGTATTTTTTTGTAGAGACGGGGTCTTGGCATGTTGCCCAAGCTGATCTTAAACTCCTTAGCTCAAGCCATCTGCCCACCTCAGCCTCCCAAAGTGCTGGGATTACAGGTGTGAGCCACCGCACATGGCCTTACTTGGAGGTTTTCAAATAGAGGAATTAGAAAATTTGACTTCTGTTTTAAAGGGATGCCACTGGTTGCCTAGTTGAGAATGAACTGACAAGGAATGAGTGTAAAAGGGTAGAGTTACCATGAACCAGGATGAGAAGACTGCAGTGGAACAGGTTTGTAGGTGGGAAGGACAGTGATCTGGCTTTGGACAAATTTGGAGTAACGGTTCGGCTTCTGAGTGGAGATGATGAGGAGGCTGTTGGTCTACAAACTGGTGCTCAGTGCAGAAGTCAGGGCTCAGTATAAGAATTTGGGAGTGTCCAGCAAACAGGTGATATTTAAAATCATGACACTAGATGAGATCACCAAGGGAGTGAGTGTAGATAGAGAAGAAGTTCAGGGTCTGAGCCTTGGGATCCTGCAGCATTAAAATGAGAGACACTAGTTTGGGGCTGTTTTGTCACTTTGGGAGTGTTGATTCTTTGATTCTGATTATGAATGCATGTAGCACTTTTAACTCTTACATGGATTTTAGATATAGAACTTCAATGTCTTTCCTGTTATGTTTATTATTTACCACCTATGTTCTTCTGTTTTTTTTTTTTTTTCTTTAGAGATAGGGTCTTGCTCTGTTGCCCAGGCTGGAGTCCAGTGGTGTGATTATAACTCGCTGTAAGCTAAAACTCCTGGGCTCAAACCTCCAGCCTCAGCCTCCAGAGTAGCTGGGACAGGTACATGCCACCATGTCTGGGTAATTGTTTTTGGTAGAAATAAGGTCTATCTATACATGTATATCTTTATCTATATCTATATATAGATATAGACCATATATGTGTGTATATATATATGGCCATTTTAGGCTGCCCTACATATGGAGCAGCCATTCTTTGATTTCTTTGCTTTCTTAATAAACTTGCTTTCACGTTACAAAAAAAAAATAGCATTTAAATCATGTGAAGTATACAGTTCAGTGGCACAAAGTGCTGGAAGTTATTAAATTATAATTCTAGTTTTTATATATAGTTTTTTAAAATTATGGTAAAATATACATGACATAAAATAAAACAGGCCATTTTTGGCTGTCTTGCCTGTGGATTAGCCATTGTTTTATTTCTTTACTTTCTTAATAGACTTGCCAAAAAAAAAAAAATCATTCAAATCATTTGAAGTATACAATTCAGTGGTATTAAGTACAATTCTCAGTATTATGTAACCATTACCACTATCCATTTCCAGAACTTGGTTTCTTCATTCCAAACAAACTCTGCACCTATTAAAATGTAATTATTAGTCCCCTACTCCCCAGCCTCTAATAATCACCATTCTGCTTTCCGTGTCTGTGAATTTCCTTGTTCTAGGTACCTCAGTTAAATGGAATCACATGCTATTTGTACTTTTGTGTTCTGGCATATTTCACTTAGCATGTTTTCAAGTTTCATCTGTGTTACAGCATGTATCAGTACTTTTTAAATTTAAATTTTATTATTTTATTTTAATTTTGCTAAACATCCTACAGTGCACGTCAGTGCTTTTATTATTATTATTATTATTTAAAACAACCTCTTATATCGAGTCTTATTTCTAACAGGAATTCTTTGCTGCAGAAAGGTCTCCATAGCTCAGCCTTGTGTTCTAAAACACTCATGGTCTCTGTGTCCAGAATGCTCTAAGAGCTTGTTGAAGTGGCTCGTCAGCCCATGCAGTCCTCTTATTTGTGCTACTAGTAAAATAACGATAATGCTGTTGAGTAGCTGGATAGTTTACTCTCTGGCTAATATGATTTGATGGATTTTATTATATGACATTTTAATCAAAAGTTACGCTTGTCTCATTTGTAATAAAAACCCTGAAAAAGTGAAAGTTTAAAGGCAGCAATCAAGTCAACTAGATTTCTTCTGGAATTGTGGTAAATGTCATGGAAATTATCTTGGAGAGCATGATTTTACTGCTTGCTTATTTGATAAATTGCTGAGCTTAGAGGCCAAGTCCTGTAATGTTTCCCTGTTGCTTCAAGGCAGGTATACTGAAAAAACTCAGTTGTTAAATATTTGCCGCATTTCCTAAATAACCTGTTTATTCTTTGCCTGATAACAGCAGTTTTTATGGCAGTGATGTGTGTTAAAGGAAAACCTGACTGTCCTTTGGGGTTCAGGAATCAGGTCCACCGAAAGTTCAGCTGACATGTGAAACAAGGTATTTGTTTAACCAACTTTCAGTGTGTAGGAAAGACTCATTAATGTTCTTGATTGTGGTGCTAAAGAATGATGAGGGATAAAATGAAAATAAATTTTTAGCTCAATTAGGAGTGATGATTGCAAAACAACAATGACCAAACAAAAAAAAACCCTTTTTAGTGGAAAAAAAAAGAAAAAAAAAAAAAAAAAGGAAGAAAATTATAGGCAAGAGGTTATTTTTAAGATGCAGCCACAGTTCAGTCTAGTTTCCAGTAGACCTTTTAGGTCATTTCTCATAATTTATTGAGTCATCCCAGCAGTTCTGAAAACAGTCAGCTATAATGAAAGTTGAAAAGGAAGATCATAGTATCCATTGTCCTCTCCTTTTGTACTGTGATTAACTTTGGATCTTGGCTTTAGGTTACCCTTCCTATCCTCAGCCCCTTTTAATATAATCATGTGGTGGGCAAAGGATTAAATTAATATATATAGGAGATTGGAGGGAACTTTGCTTCCTGCTCCAGGAACACTGGGAATTTCCCCTAGCCCCCATTACCAGTAACAGCACTAACAGTGTTTATATTGAAGTGGATATGGAAACCAAGGATCTTCAAGGTCTTAGTAGCAAGCCTAGTAGTGAGCTGTTAAGTCAAATCAAAGCAGCGATTGAATCTCAGCTTGTTTTTCTATAAAATGAGAGTAATAATACCTACTTTATCAAAGATCATTGAAACCTTTTAACTTTTAATCTTCTTGATTAAGGCTTGTGCTAGGAGGAGGTTGGAGAGAACGTGTCCTTACTACATGTCTGTCTACTCCCAAAGCCCAGAGAGCACCTGGATGGCTTCCAGGCCTCAGTGATTATGTATTTTATGCATTAGTAGGCTTGTTTCAAGATATCTTGGCCCGATAATTATGAAGCTTGTCCTTCAGTGGCAGCACGCACACCAGCAGGTGTATCCACATAAAGACTCATGGCGGGTGCCTGTCTTGCAGCTACAATAACAAGACATCTCCGTCCTTGGAAGTGAGAAGTGAACTCAGAAAAGGGCCTACATTCTTGTCCAGCCAAATTATTGTTTACCTGTCCTGGACTATAAATAATTCCATGACATGTGTTCAATCCTGTGTGAGTTCCAGGGTTGGGTTTGCTTTTCTATTTTGATTCCCTTGAACTGTCTGCAAAATTAGTAACCAAGCTGACCTTCATCTTTTAATTTATCCCAGGACTCTAGGCCTTGTGTGCTTGCCATATCAGGAGGGGTGAGGTCAAGGCCCACTTCCAGTGTCATTTGATTCTCTACCCTGCCATTCTCTCTGTTCTGAAGAAATAAAGTTTGTTTGCTCTTTGTCCTAAGGTGGAACATGTCTTTTAGAGCACATGCTAACATATGATTTAAAAGATATTTCAGGCTGAGCGTGATCACTCATGCCTGTAATTCCAGCACTTTGGGAGGCTGAGGCGGGCGGATAACCTGAGGTCAAGAGTTTGAGACCAGCCTGATCAACCTGGTGAAACGCCATCTCTACTAAAAATATAAAAATTAGCCGGGTGTGGTGGCGCAGGCATGGTGGCCTGTGCCTGTAATTCCAGCTACCCAGGAGGCTGAGGCAGGAGAATCACTTGAACTTGGGAGGCAGAGATTACAGTGAGCCAAGATCGCTCTACTGCACTCCAGCCTGGGCGACAGAGTGAGACGCCATCTCAAAAATAAATAAATAAAAGATTTCATCTCTCACAGCCAAATACAGATGTATTTTTTTGGGGGGGTATGATTTTTTGTTCTGATTATATGTAATTTTTGGTTTATCCTTTCAACTGCATAAGAAAAAAAGCAATTTCCACTCTTTATGCAGACAATTCTACTTTAGAAATAGATTGCGAAGTTTTCATGTATTCATTTTACCATTTGTTCTTAAGAAGGCTTACTTTAATGTAATTACCAACAAATGTTTGCACCTGGCATTTGGGATCAGAGAATGGTGTGAAATGGGGATAAAAATAGTAAGCATTAGCCAATGCCAAAGTTGTCCGTGATTTAAATAGTGCTGTCCTGGGAATGCTGCTTTGGGGGAGCTGGGGCGGAGGGGTCGTGCAGGGGGTGGTGTGCAGACCTTGTTAGGCTCAGTTTCTGTGGTATTATCTTAGGGCTAGACTTCTGGAATGGGTTATACTTGTGCTTCAGTTAGTATGTGGGTCATGCTTGCACCACGGGGGGTATGGTTATTGACAACTGATTGCCTGTGGTTCCCTTTCCAGCCCATGCTCGCCAGATGCCATTAGTGAGTTGTACCTTCTGATACCCTAAGGTTTTTCTGAGAAAGCTGCAGCAGAAATACCTCAGAGAACAAAGAAGTCAGGGGAAAAAAAAAATCCATTCAAATATAAGCACACAGGCCTAGTGCGTAATCCTAGCACTTTGGGAGGCAGAGGTGGGTGGATCACCTGAGGTCAGGAGTTTGAGACCAGCCTGGCCAACATGGTGAAACTTCATCTCTACTAAAAATACAAAAATTAGTTAGGTGTGGTTGGCGCATGCCTGATATCCCAGCAACTTGGGAGGCTGAGGCAGGAGAATCACCTGAACCTGGGAGTCGGAGGTTGCAGTGAACCGAGATTGCGCCACTGCACTCCAGCCTGGGCAGCAAGAGTGAAACTGTGTCTCAAAAAAAAAAAAAAAGTATGCGTGTGTGTGTGTGTGTGTGTGTGTGTGTATTTTTAAAAGTCACTTTTTACTTGATAATATCTTAATCCCTTAAGGATTTGTCAGTTACCCCATCAGTGGAATGAGTCACTTTATGGGTAGGGATTCCGAAAATGCCAAACTTTCTTTGGGGGGATGGGGATTGGACTGGGGAAGGATGCAATAATAAAAACTCTAACCTTGAAGGTGCCGGGAGGGCCTACAGACGTGTTGGAATTCAACAATTAGGTGTATTTTAGTGTAGCCTCATAGTGCAGTGACCCAGCTGTAAAGATGAAGTCACTCATTCTTGTAATGATTTGCTAGGTTGTTGAACTGCCATCTAGAGCTGAAAATTCTGCTGCTTTTGAACAGTGATCTAATTGTGAAAAGCACAGATGGCTACTGATAGTTTTCAAACATTAGGCATTTGCTTATTTTAAAAATAACTGTGAAAAGGGGAAAACCAAGGTGAGAAGAGACTAAAAATCAAATAGTCACATTAGGTTTTGGATCTTCAGACAGCTGAAGAAACCAGACAACCTACAAAGATCCTTAATTTGCTTGGGTAGTTGTAGTTCAGGCCCTGTGTGTCGAGCCCCTAGTGCATTGCCTGTAATAGGTTCTGGGGCAGAGGCACCTGCTGGTAGCTCCACTGGGTCATTAGCAACTTTGAACACCCTCAGGAGCATGGTTGTTAGGCATGGTGGGAAATGTTAATTGGCCTCTGAGTGAACTAGGAGGTACTGTTAGGATTCTTATCCCCTGATAAACTTACTCCCTCTGGCAGTCTTGTTAATATTTAAAAATAAAGTGTAAATCTATTACAGGACATTGTAATTTAATTTTTGTTTCATTTCTGAGCCTTGTGGTTGCCGGCATAGGGTCAGTACCCTAAGGCCTTTGAACTTTCTGAGTTTTAACTCTCAGCTTGACTGTGGGGTGTGCAGGCTTGGGAATTGATTTTTGTCTGAGAGTAACAGCAATCTTAGGAATTAGTGATTTTTTTTTTTGGTGCCTGCAAATGTTACTGAACACACGGAATAAGCCACCTGGCCGCTTATGGAAGGTGAAGGGAGGCACAGCTGGGTTTGGTCCCCATCCTCTCCTCTTATCCCTTCCCCTCCCTTTTCTTCCTGAGCTCATGTTTTGGTTGTGATAGATTATTTTTCTCAGGAGTTTTTCCTTTTTGAAATCTTAGGTTTTGTGTCTTCGCACTTAGCCGGTAGGAGCAGCACTGTCTGAGATCTTGGCAGGTTCCAGAGAACTGTCCATTGTGGGTAGAGTTGGGAGTGGCAAGAACTGAAATTCCAGAGGCAGGCGCCAGGTTTTATGAAGTTTTCTGAGTCATGCTAAGCACGAGTAATTTGGACTTGACTTTGAAAGTGGTGGAAAGCCATTGAGAGACAACAGGAGGATATA
>NW_022437032.1:6174877-6180767 GCF_009761245.1 Sapajus apella
GCCTTTTTTTTTTTTTTTTTATAGGGATGTATTCTCTCTATGTTGCCCAGGCTGGTCTCTAACTACTGGGCTCAAGTGATCCTCCCACCGTGGTCTCCTGTGCCTCCCTTCCCCTTCCGCGAGCAGTCCTGTTGGCTTGTTCAATAACATTTGCAGACTCACCAAAAAAAGTTATTAATTCCCGGGATTTTGTAATTTCAAAGTGTTGGGATTACAGACATGAGCCACCACACCTGACCCTAATTGCAGTTCTTGATTCTAAAGACTAAATAATACTTTATGGTCATAGTAAAACCCTTGAATGCTTTAACTTCTTCTGTGAACATTGCTAGGGTCTTTATTCCCTCTGTAACAATTCTTGGCCCATTTATGGGATTTTTAATATTAGTATAATTTGATTTAGGTTTAGTTAGCAATCTAGATATATCTGAAACCAAACTTTTCCCAGAACTTTTTATTATTAAAAAATTCTAACTTACAGAAAAGTTACAAGGATAACACAATAAAAACAGTATCTTCCATCTGGAGTCAACAGTTACTACTACTACTTTTTTTTTTTTTTTGGAGACAGAGTCTTGCTCTGTTGCCAGGCGCCAGGCTGGAGTGCAGTGGTGCAATCTCGGCTCACTGCAACCTCTGCTTCCCGGGTTCAAGCAATTCTCCTGCCTCTGCCTCCCAAGTAGCTGGGACTACAGGCACGCGCCACCATGCCCAGCTAATTTTTGTATTTTAGTAGAGATGGGGTTTTACCATGTTGGTCAGGATGGTCTCCATCTCTTGACCTCATGATCTGCCCAACTCGGCCATCCAAAGTGCTGGGATTACAGGCGTGAGCCACTGCACCTGGCCCAACAGTTACTTCTATTTTGCTTTTTTTTGTTTGAACTGTGGCTCTGCTTTCTCCGCTGAGCCATGTTAAATTAAATTGTTGATAATTATCCAGGCAGTTAATTTTAGATACTTAAGCACATATCTCTTTAAAAAATGTTATTCTCCTATTTAATCAAAGCACTATTACTGCATCTAAGAAAATTAACAGGATTTTCATAGTCTCTTCAATATTTGATCTTAACCAAAAGTAGAAGTGATCATAATATTTTCTTTAATAGTCCACATCCAGTGGTGCTCAGAATGTTATTTGTAGCTGCCCCCTTCCCCAAAATAACATATTACATTTGGTTATGCTCAGAGTCTATAGTAGCTTTCTCACCCCCCACCACTCATTATAATAACTCTTTGAGAAAGAGTTCAGGCCAGTTTTATAGCATGTCCTACATTCTGGAATTGCCTAGTGTCACTTTGATGTGTTCCCCAATTTTTTTGAGATGGAGTCTTGCTCTGTTGCCCAGGCTTGGGGTGCAGTGGCGTGACCTTGGCTTGCTGCAACCTCCACCTCCCGGGTTCAAGTGATTTTCCTGCCTTAGCCTCCCTAGTAGCTGGGATTACAGGCGCCCACCACCACACCCCGCTAATTTTTGTATTTTTAGTGGAGATGGGGTTTCACCATTTTGGACAGTCTGGTCTCGAACTCCTGACCTCAGGTGATCCGCCTACCTCAACTTCCTAAAGTGCTGGGATTACAGGTGTGAGCCACTGCGCCTGGCCAATCCTCTGTAATTTTGTAAACCAGAAGAGAAGTCTAAGAGCTTGATTCGATTTAAATTAAAAGTTTTTTTGGCAAGAATACTCAGAAGGCTATCTTAGTTTGTTCTAGTGTTGGTGATGCCCAATTTGAGCACTTGGTTAAGTGGTACCTGTCTGATCTCTCCATTGTAAAGGGATGTTTCCCCCTTTGCAGTTATATGATCTGTGGGAAGAATTTGTTTTTAATTTTCTTTTCAGAGTGTAGCCTTACAGATTTTGTTGTGTTTTTGTTTGTTTTCTTTTTAAAATCCAAGCCCTTGGGGAGATTGAGGCCAATCCACCCACCTTGGCTTCCTTCCCAAAGGGCTTGAATTATAGGTGTGAGCCTCCTTGCCTGACTTCCTACAAGTCAATCATGCTCTTCCATCAATCATGCTCTTCCAACTCTAGGTTGGCCCTTCTGTTTCTGTGGACTTGGGTCTTGAATTTCTTTAAAATGTGAACATCACTTAGCTAAAGAAAGAAAAGTTTATGTCTGATCAAGTGACAGAGTCTGTCTGTCATAATAGATGAAAGAAAAATAGCCCAGCATTCTGCATGGCTCAGAGAACCTGCTTCTAGGACTATAAGTGGATATTTGCAAAAGACAAGCCATCTGGAGGAGAGGAAGGGTTTCATTACCCACAAGGTGTTAAGGAAAGACTTTGTTTTGCTAAGTGTGTATGTCTTGGGGCTAGAAATTTTCAAGTGCTTTCTCTGGCATCTTTTGCCTTTTTATGGAAAGCATGGCTCTGATTTCATATGTTTGACAGTTTAGGTGTTAGTATCAGTTGGAATGGTGCCTTGTTGGAAGCACTTAAATTCCCAATGAGTAGATAACCCCATTAGTCTGTTATAAAATTCCAGGCCAACAATAATGTGATTAAATATATTCTCCCCACAGGACAGGAAGAATAATCTTTCCAAAAGAGGATCAGGAGGGAGACCAAAGAACAGACTATGGAAGGATGGTAGACTAGATAGAGGAAACTTGCTTGATAAGGTTAAAGCTAGAAGCACCAAGAGCTTTAGGATCATTATGTATCATTTGGGGTAGGATAATTTGGGGATAGAGTAACGGTTTGAGATTAGGGGAATGATTAGGGTCTGGAGTGATGAAGAGGGGGAGGAAACTCTTATTAAGGCAGAAGTTTGGTTGTGCTTTGTGCTTTTTCCTGCCTCATACAAAAATGTATTGACTATTGCTGGAAAAAAAAAATGAAAAGAAAAAGACCCTGCCCAAAGTTAGCATTCCTAAAGTGTGTTCATCAAGTAGGTACTATGTGAAAGGAGTTCTCAGTAACTTTGGAAACTTTGAAATTTTGGGTCAGTTGATTTAAACAGATTTGGTTGCTGCAGTTTTTCACTACTGGAACAGAGAACCTCATTATCTTACACGGTTCTGATGTTCATGGAGATGTTGCATTATAACAAAGACAAGACAGTGTAGATGACCTGTAGTTCTGCCATGCAGAGATAAAACACTGAACATCTTGATATGTAATTTCTAAAACTGTATGCATAAATTTTCTTTGTGTCAACACAAATGTCATATACTATATAGTCTTCGGTCAATAGCTTAACTTCATCTCTGCTTTTATTACTGCTCCTAGCATAAATTATTTAGCGCAAATGCAGACATAATCTCAGAAAGTTACCCTTTTTTTTTTCCCCCGAGACAGTCTCACTCTGTCACCCAGGCTGGAGTGCAGTGGCGTGATTTGAGCTCATCGCAACCTCTGCCTCCCAGGTTCAATGATCCTCTCGCCTCAACCTCCCAAGTAGCTGGGCTTACAGGCATGCGCCTCCCCACTCGGCTAATTTTTGTATTTTTAGTAGAGATAGGGTTTCGCCATGTTGACCAGGCTGATCTTGAACTCCTGATTTCAGGTGATCTGCCCACCTTGGCCTCCCAAAGTGCTGGGATTATAGGCATGAGAGCCCAGCCTGCACAGTATGATTTTAAATAGTGAGTACTTCTAAAACAATAATCATTATTTCAGTGATTGCTTAATTTGCCATGGTCTGATTTTGCCATATTTTTTTTTCTAGACCCTTTTTTGCATAGATAGCTTGGAGTTTTGCTTTTATAAATAGTACAGAGATAAACAGCCTTGAACACACTTGTTATTTGTCCAGTTATTTATTTAGGATGAATACCTGCAAGTAGGAGCTGTTGGGTTAGAGTATGAACATTGCACTTTGATCTGTATTGCCAACTTCTCTAGAGGTTTTATCCATTTGTTTCCATTAACAAAGTGTGGGATATCTGTTGCACCAAAGCCTATGAATGTTGTTGAGGCTTTGGTAGAACAGGTATCAGTCTTTTGACTCATTTAGACAAGCAGTTTGTAGTGTCAACTTGAATTTTTATGTTACGTGTTTGCAGAGGGTTAGGAGAAACTTAGTTGTAGGCAGATAGCATTTCAGAGTTGAAGAAATTCAACTTTTTGCTATAGAATTGCATTCTTTTAAATCCTCACTCAACCAGACATTATGGTGCATGCCTGTAGTCCCAGCTACTTGGGAGCTAAGGTGTGAAGATCTCTTGAGCTCAGGAATTTGAGACCAGCCTGGGCAACATAGTAAGACCCTGTCTCAAAAAAAAAAAAAAAAAATCATTACTGTTATAAAGAACATTGGTAAAACAGAAGGAAAAAAGTCATCTCACATCACTGTTACTCCTTAACAGCAAAACATGTTAGTAAATTTGCCTCAAGTCTTTCTAGTCTGATGCATGTTCTTATTCTTTAGCAATATTTATCATGATATAGCCGAACTTTTTTCATGTTGTTAAAAATGTGGTAGCCTATGGTAAATATTATGCATAAGGTATATGGTGATAAGGTTGTCTAGCTTTCACTTTTAAAGCTGTATAAGATTCCGTCAAGTTTTGTGTCACAGTTTACGTGCTGTTTTAGCAAGTGAAAGCAAGTTTATTAGAGAAAAGAAACAAAAGAATGGCTACTTCATAGGCAGAGCAGCACTGAGGGCTGCTGGTAGACTTTTATTGTTGATTTTGAGTTGTTTCCCAAGATTTTGCTTTTAGAAAACTTTGTGCATAGAATAGCCTCATATTTAGGATACTTTTCTTGAAATTGCTAGCTCAGAAGGTATGAGCATTTTTATGGCTATTGTTGAATTTGCAAATAGTTTTCCCAAAAGGTTATACCAGTCTGCACGAACACCAGCAAAGCTGGTGAAGTGTCAGTTTCGTTGTGACCTTTTCTGGCTTACAGACTTTTTCTTTTGTGGTTGCAGAGAAACCAGTATGCTTCTACATCAAGAAAGCAAGGCACCTCCTTCAAATGGCCATCACAGCATCTCTGTGTCAAGCTGTAATCCTTTAATAAATGGCTGAATGCCTACTATTCATCAGACACTGATGAAAAAAAGAATAAGAGTCTGTACCGTTAAGGAGCTTACAGCCTGTTAGAGAGACATGCTCAGATTTATAGAGGTCATGGATAGAAGTTGGTATATCGTTTGAGAAAGAGCCCAAAGATAGGTGTAGGCAGTTCTAATCTTGGGGGTGGGATGATACCAGGAAAAGCTGGGAAAGGGACATTAAAGCTTAGTATTGGCTGGGCATGATGGCTCTCATATGTAATCCCAGCAGTTTGGGAGGCTGAGGCAGGAGGATTGCTTAAGCCCAGGAGTTTGAGACCAGCCTGGGCAACAAAGTGAGATTCTGTCTCTACAAAAATAAAAAAAAAATCACCAGGTGTGGTGGCGTGCATCTGTGGTCCCAGCTACGTAGGAGGCTGAGGCAGGAGGATTGCTTGAGCTAAGGAAGTCGAGGCTGCAGTGAGCCGTGTTCACACTACTGTAGTCTAGCCTGGGTGACAGGACAAGACACTGTCTCAAAGAAAAAAAAAAAAAAGTTTAATATGAGCAGGTGTCACAAAAGCATATTCGTACAGAGGAGGTGTCATTGGGGCGGGAGGCTGGAACCAGAAGGCAAGTCAGGGACAGGGATTGGTCGGGGGAGTGGAGGGGTGAAGAGCAGAGATTAGGACGAGGGGGTGTGGAGGTGAGGGGAGCAGAGCCTTTGTTCTGTTTCAGTTCCAGAGAGCAGTGTGGCAGAGCTGGCCTTGTGCCTCTAGCACATTCTCATCAGCAACATCTCTTTTCATACCCCGATGCCCCTGCATTCACTTTGGGATTGTTTTGATAAATGTAGTTGTTTAGTGCCAATAGTACCAGCAAGGTAATTTATGGTTTTCTACCACCCAAGCTTTCACTGAGGTTATGTGGCTGTGCGTGT
>NW_022437032.1:6180867-6198115 GCF_009761245.1 Sapajus apella
TTTAGACAGCATTTTCATGTTTAATCTTATGTACAGTTTAATAATTTAACAGATGATAGACTAAATAGGTCAGTGGAAATGTTTTCAGGGTACTTCATAGCTGTTAATTTTTACCACTTGGATTTTTTTTTTAAATAGCCAGGAATAGTAATTAGGGTGAAAAATGAAATCTTTGAATGACTTTGTGATTTTTCTGCCTCAAATGAGAAGGATTAGGAAAGTAAAAGATTCCTCAAATCAGTTTTTTTCCCTGAAATAATTTGTTTTGATTCTTTATTTTGTTAATGTGTGTATGTGTCCCCCCTTGCCCCAGTTTTCTTTAAACACTTTTTGTGTGAAAATTGTCACACAATTGCTCCAAAATATTTAAATAGATAAGACAATGGGTATACATTTTGCTGCCAAAAATTCCTTGTATCTCAAAAAAAAAAAAGCTCTATTTTCTTTCTTAAATGTATGTTAATGTCTTCCAGTGCACAGTGTGAGTATCCAACATTTTAAGCAAATTTAAAATGCAAAAATTCATGATTCACATTAGAGCTTCAAACTCATAATAAAAATTTTGGATGCATTATAGTATGAGTATTGGCACCCACTCCTGAAGTGGAATATTGGAAACCTGAAATATATGACATGTTGACAGTAAAGATCCAGGTAATATTGGCCATGTGGGCTGGCTTGGTGACTCACACTTGTAATCCCAGCACTTTGGGAGGCTGAAGTGGGAGGATTGCTTGAGCCAGGGAGGTGAGGCTGCAGTGAGCCATGATTGTGCCACTGCACTCCAGCCTGGGTGACAGAGCAGACCCCGTCGAAAACAAAGCAAAACAAAACAAAAACCACTTCAAAAAGATCCAAGTAAAAGGAATCAAACGAAGTGTGGGCAGCATAGCAGCTGTGGATTCAGGGGATTGAGTATCTGAGAGGCGATAGAGCACCCTTGTTAAAAACCTGGACTCTGCTGTGAAATCTTGGCTGCACATGGTCAGATTGCATATTCAGACCTGAGTTTTTTCATCTCTAAAATGAGGGAAACAACCTACCTTTCAGTTGTTGTGAAGAAGAAAGGAGATAACACACAGGCATTTGGAAAGGTACTGGCACATAAGGACTCAATAAATTCATTATTATCTGTGTAGGAATTCATCTCTTTATAAGCAGATCCTTTCTTTACCTGTTGTGCAGAGCAGTGAACACTGATCATCTGCTTGTTTGGGGGTAGGGTTCGGTTATTTTTCAGGTTATGCTTTTTCCACAAAATAATGCTCTAAAAAGATAATGCAGGTTTTGCAGATACTCTAGCATGGCAGAAGTCAAACTTCAGCATTTGTTTTTGACACATTTTGTTTGTTTTTCCTTAATTTTTATTGTATCTTATCAGTGTATTTTGTATGTGGGGAAAGGAGAGAGCAGTAGCAAGCATGAGTGTGAGAGGGAGCCTCCTGTTCTATTTATTCCTTTTCTGCTTCTCTTCTCTTCAGATTCTCTTCCCTTTTCCTTGTTCTTTTTTTTTTTTTTTTTTTTTAAGAGACAGGTGTTCTCCATGTTGGTCAGGCTGGTCTCGAACTCCTGACCTCAGGTGATCCACCCTCCCAAAGTGCTGGGATTATAGGCGTGAGCCAGCACGCCCGGCCTTCCCTGTTCTTTATGTCAAAAGCATGGACGTGTTAATGAGATTGAACCTCTGGTCCATAGATTGGTTGCAGTATTTTTCTGGAATTTATTTGATTGTGTTACAAATCCCACATTTTGTAGTCTGTAGGGGGTATTGAGAACAGAGAGGTAATGTGAGTAAATCCAGGGAAAGAAAAGCCAGTCTAACGGACCCCCCTGAGCACTAAGCTGCACCTTTGCTGAGTGTCATTCTTTCTGGCTCTGGTCGGTTGTCCCTGGCTTTATATCTTGACATTTTCCCTCCACTCTACATACCATGGAGATGTGGTGTTCCTCTGCATTGCTTCGTGTAGAAAGTATAGATTCAGGCTGTCAACTTTTATTAACCAACTGGGATTCTACACACAGAACCTTATTTAGTTCATCCAAGAATTTAGATCTGGATACTAAAAAGTTCAGTCCTTAATCTGGAGTCAGGAATTTTGAGTAGGGTGGATTTACTTGTTCTGATTGATTCCTACTCATTGGCCCACTGGAAATCCAATCCTGGACCATTTCTGCAATGTGATGGCTTTCAGAATCAAGTTCAGATCCAAGGATAGTGCATGAAACCCTTTCGCTCTTGATCTCCCCATTTTTCTAGCCTCCTGTCTCGTGTTCTTGCCATATATAACCTTCGCTCCAGCCATACGAAACTTCTTTTTTTTTTTGAGACGGAGTTTCGCTCATGTTACCCAGGCTGGAGTGGAGTGCAATGGCGCGATCTCGGCTCACCGCAACCTCCGCCTCCTGGGTTCAGGCAATTCTCCTGCCTCAGCCTCCTGAGTAGCTGGGATTACAGGCACGCACCACCATGCCTAGCTAATTTTTTTTTGTATTTTTAGTAGAGACGGGGTTTCACCATGTTGACCAGGATGGTCTCGATCTCTTGACCTCGTGATCCACCCGCCTTGGCCTCCCAAAGTGCTGGGATTACAGGCTTGAGCCACCGCGCCCGGCCCATACGAAACTTCTTTAACCCCTCAGATGTATTTCCCCCCGGATGGCTCTTGGTTTTCATTTATGCTGCCCCCTTTTCTGCTTCAGTGCTCTTCTTGATAGAAATGGAGGGAAAATGTCAAGATGTAAAGCCTGGGACAGCTGACGGGAGCCAGAAAGAATGACACTCAGCATAGGTGCAGCTTTGTGCTGGGGGAGGGGGGTGGTGTCTGTTAGACTGGCTTTTCTTTCCCTGGATTTACTCACATCACCTCTTTGTTCTCAATACCCCCTGAAGGACCATATTCTAGAATTACCTCTTCTGAGGGCATTTTCCTGGACTTTGCTCCCTATGATCTAGTAGCCACTCCCCTGTGTCCCTGAACAAACATGACTGTTCTTCCATTGCAAGGTGATGGCAGGGACTGTGTCTTATTTGTATCTCTTTATCCTTAAGAGTAGAGGGCAATCCTGGAATATCATATGTGTACAATGCGTGTTGAATGATGCATGCTGAATTACCGTTTGTAACATTTATGAAAGAGTTCATCATCTCTTTGTGGCTGGTGTTTTATAGAAGTGTAAAAAGTCCTTAGGACTTGATGTTTCTTCATCATTATTATTACTATTATTTCCCCCCTTTTTTTGTTTTTGGAGAGACAAGATCTTGCTCTGTTACCCAGGCTGGAGTGCAGTGGGCAACTTAAACTCCTGAGCTCAAAGGATCCTTCCACCTTAGCCTCCTAAGTAGCTTGGGACTATGCCATCATGCCCAGCTGATTTTTAAATTTTTTTGTAGAGACAGAGCCTCACTACGAACAGCCCAGGCTGTTCTCAACTCCTAGCCTCAAGTGATCCTCCTGCTTATGCCTCCCAAAGTGCTGGGATAGACATGAGCTACTGTGCCCGGCTCTGTTTCTTCATTAAATAAAGTTGGGAACTTTACTTGGATACTGTTGGAGAGTAAGTGGCCACTTTACTTTTCTCCTCTTGGAGAAAGCTTGAAGTCCAGCAGAACAATAATCCACTTAACCTGGCAGTTGCAGCCCATTTGATTATCAACTTTTTCTTTTGGAAAAAAATTACAAATCTTTAGAGACATTGAGAAAATAGTACAATAAATATATGCTCTTCACCTGAGTTCACCAACTGGTAGCATTTTGCCGCATTTACTTTAACTCTTTGTGTGCATACATAAGCTCATACGTGCATATATGCATATGCACACATTTTTTTCCTGAAACATTTGAAAGTAAAGTTGTAGACATCATGATGCTAAATCTCTAAATACTTCAATATACATCTCCTAAGAATAAGCTCATTCTACATAATCACAACACTATGATTACACTTAAGAAGCTTAACATTTAGTAATATCTGATAAACATTCCATGTTTAATTTTTCTCACTTGTCTCAAAAATATCTATTTTTGCACTCTGATTTTTCTATTCAAAATTTAGTGAAAGTTCATGTATTGCATTTAGTTATGTCTCTAGTCTAGAATAGCACCTGCGTTTTTTTTTTTTTTGTCCAGATCAGTTATTCTGTAGAATATCCTATATTCTTTCAGCCTGAATTATCTATTTGGATGTATTTGGAGACCTCATCTCTAAAAAAATATTTTATAAATGTTAGCTGGACGCATGGGGGCACTTGACTGGTCCCAGTTCCTCCTGAGGCTGAGTTGGGAGGATCACTTGAGCCCAGGAGTTGGAGGCTTCAGTGAGCCGTGATTATGCTGCCGTATTCCAACCTGGGTGACAGAGTGAGATCTCAACTCTTAAAAAAAAAAAAAAATCCCACATTCTAGATTGATCTTCTTGTTTCCTCAATAGATTAGCAAGAATATTACATAGGAAATGAAGATCTTACATTGAATTAGGAGGCTGAACTGTAGGTTGTTCTAATATAGGGGTTGCTGAGTTGAGACATTTGGTAAGGGGATGACATGCTAGAACTTCCTCTTATACAGCAAAATTACAAATGTCAGTTGTGATCAACATGTAATTTGTGGGGTGGTGCATTGAGGATGTGTTTTGACTATCCTCTTCAATAACACTTTCACCTGAGGGCTTCAGCATCCGTTGATTTCCATGTCATCATTATGACCCAAATATGACTGTAATCAACCGAACTGCTAAACAGAGTTCCAGGCTTTTTATGGTTCTTTTGTCCTTAGAGTTCATCTCCGGAAGAATGTATCAGAGTACTTTTCTGTGGGTTGCATTTTCAGTATGATGTATTATTAGAATTATGTGTTTGTGTTTGTATTTAGTTTTAGGGTTTGCCCATTTTCCCCTTTCTCATATATATATATTTTTTGAAATGAATTCTCACTATGTTGCCCTAGTTAGACTTAAACTCCTGGGCTCAAGCCGTTCTCCTGCCTCAGCCTCCTAAGTAGCTGGGACCATAGGTGTGTTCCACCATGCCCAGCTATATAATTTTTAAAATATGTAAATGTGCAAAATATAAAAGGTGTACTCAGGCCTCAGTCCTGTCCCTACACCTTTACCCTGTCTCCATCCATTCTCTTATAGATTATCATTTTCATTAGTTTCTGGTTTACTCTTCCTATTTTTTTTTTTTTTTTTTGTAAAACGTGAGTGCGTATAAATTTCCCTTTATTAAGTAGCATAATATGACTTGGAAGTTAGTTCATGGATTTTGCTCATGTTATTTTGGGGGGAGGTGAATTTTATTGACACGTAACATTAAAATGTTTACAAGTAAGCGGAAGCTTGGTGAATTTGTAGACAATATATCTGAATAACCAGTATTCAGGTTAAAAAATTATCAGAAGCCACCTTCAACTCTCCTGCACCTGAGGGTAGCCATTCTCCTGACATCTGCACTGTAGATTAGCTGTGCCTGTTTTTGTGTTTTAGCTGCATGGAGTCATACCACACATGTTCTTTTGTGTCTGGCTTCTTTGCGTCACATAAAGTGTGAGAGATTCATTCCATGGATGCAAGCAGTTCTAGTTTATTTATTCCTGTTGCTGTATTGTATTCCAAAATTGGAATAGGCTACAAATACTTAATCTCTTCTGAGTTCTTTCTAGTTTGGACTATAACAAATGTTTTCTCATTCTTTTTTACGGCCTTATGGTACTCCATCCATGGGGTGGGTATAAAAATGTATCCAACCAGTCTTCTCTGGATGGTCATTTAGGCTTTTTCCCCAGTGTTTTTCTACTACAAATATTGTTGCACAAGGTTTTGAATAAACTTGTGCATTATATGGAGCATGTTTTTAAAAGCTTTATGAGGAATGAGAGTAACAGGACATTTTGGGGGGAAACCTAATCTTTTTGGCAGAGCTGCTAAGTTGGTGGGAAGGAATTACTGAGCTTCTCTTAGGAACAGGTTAGTTCAGTGAAACTGGTTAACTTAACAGTATTTTGGGTTCCTCTCAGAAAGGAGGAGGTGGCTAATGCAAAATAAAGAGAAGGGCTTAAAATCCATCTCCATGACTCCTGAAGCAACAGCAGAGCTCAGAAAACTGAATTGTGTATTGTCTCAACTTATTTTTTAAAATTCAGATATTTATTGTACATTCTCTGTGTTCCCCACACACTGTTCTAGCCACTGAGGGCACAGCATTGACGGAAGTAGGCAACAGCCTTGCCCTCATGGAGCTCACATTCTCATGGGAGACAAGATAAATTTAAAAATATGTAGTATGTTAAGTAGAAAACTAAAGCAGAGAAGGGCGATTGGTGTTTGGGTGTGTGTATGGGTGTGTTGTATGTTTGCACGTGTTGGGAATGAGACACAGATTGTAAAAAGTGGTCAGGAAGGGAATGGTTTCTTTTCTGGTTCTGAACCCTCTTTTAGCTTACCAAGCCAACTGCAGCAAACATTAAGGATACACATTAAGGATAGTGAGAAAGGAGTAGGTCTTCCTGTTAGAATTAGAGACAGAGAGGAAGAAAGGCCCTGTGGTGTGGCCAAGAGGTGGCTGAAGGGTGGGAGACCTAATCCTTTGCTCCCAGAAACTGTCCAGTTAAACCATGACCCAAGGCTGCTAACAATGGCATCTGAATGGAAATTTCTAATTGTATAGACCTGAATGGGGCTTATTTTTCTCAACTGAATTATGGTAATATATATGAGATTCCACCTCCTAGATAATGGGGCTGGATAGTAATTGCATTGTCTCATGGAGATGTAAAACAAATTATTAGTAAGTGTGGATTTGTGTTAAATGTTGTCTTCACATTTACCACACTGCATTGTAATTTGTTGAATTTTGTCTGAACGTTCCTCATCTATTCAGTGTTGCCTTATGCACGCTTAGCCTCCAGTGCTCTCGTGCTATGCCTAAAAAGCACACAGTAAAGGAAGTGCTCAGTAGAGACTCATTGAAACAATGGAGGATTTAACCACTGTAAACCAACCTAAAATTATTATTTTTTTAACTGTGATTCAGCCACTATTGCTCAGGACCATGTTATTGGAGAGTACTGCTTTTAGAATTTCCGAAATTGGCCGAGTTCGGGGACTCACGCCCATAATCCCAGCACTTTGGGAGGCCAAGGCAGGTGGATGACCTGAGGTCAGGAGTTCAAGACCAGCCTGGCCAACTTGGTGCAATTCCGTCTCTACAAAAATACAAAAATTAGCTGGGCAAGATGGCAGATGCCTGTAATCCCAGCTACTGAGAAGGCTGAGGCAGGAGAATCGCTTGATCCCGGGAAGTGGAGGTTGTAGTGAGCCAAGATCAAGCCGCTGCACTCCAGCCTAGGTGACAGAGCAAGACTGTCTCCAAAAAGAGAAAAAAAGAAAACAAAGTAAATCTCATCAAAATGTATGCAACACCTCAGTTCACCTCTCTGATTTTGACTTCACTAACCATATGACCTTGGGCAAACTACCCCCACCCCACCACTTGACTTCCTTATCTAAAATAAACACTCCAGATGATATCAACTTCACAGAGATAAGAATTTTAAATGAGATAATTTAGATTGAAACCAACATGTGTATGCATATGTACTTGCTAGTGTAGGCAAGAGCCATGGGCTAAATTTACTAACAAGATTGCTTTTTCGTTGTTAACCTGACAGCGTCTCACTGTCGCCCAGGCTGGAGTGCAATGGCACAATTATTCACTGTAGCCTTTATCTCCTGGGTGAGTGGCTGGGACTGCAGGTGCCCGCTACCACACTTGGCTAGTATTTTCAAAATTTATTTTTGTAGAGATGGGGTTTTGCTATATTGCCCAGACTGGTCTTGAACTCCTGGCCTCAAGTGATCCTCCTGCCTCCGCCCCCCAAAGTGCTGGGATTATAGGTGTGAGCCACTTCCCCCAGCCAGTAACAAGACTTTTCAAACACCTGAAAGTTCTGACAGTTTGATCTGTATAACCAACTGCATGAGCACTGCACAGAAGGGCAATTTACCATCTCTAATAGATAAAGGGAATTTTGCCTCTAGCAAGCTTGATATGAATTGGTAATAGGGTATGACTGCTGTTTACTAACAACATTCAGCAAAGATTGATTACCTAACCATGTAATAGAAGTTTAAAAACTCTATTCATAGAAGTATCCCAAACTGAATGTCCCAAAGTAAGTGCTGCAGAGACTCACTTGATGTGCTGGTTTGGGAAATGGCAGGCTAGGTAACTAAACAGCTCTCTTCTGGGAATTTCTGGGCCTTGAGTTACTGTGCATTGTGAGTCCCCAGAAAAAGGGGCTTGCTTTGACAGATCTTTGGTAACAGATGGAACAAAGCTGCTGGTGGTTTGTGTGTTTCTAGGCTCATTCTACTGCACGTGGACCACTCTTAGTGTGGTCACCACCCTTTGTCAAGTGTAGACAACTGGGTCAGTATTCAGAGAGAGCAGCCAGGATGTGGGGTGAAGTTGTGAAGATACCATGGGAGGAGCACACATAGAAGGGGCCTGACAGGGAATAGGTGGCTGGGGAGGGTTGAGAGAGAACCAGTGGGAAAAAGTGACTGGGCCAGCCTGGCCGACATAGTGAAACCCAGTCTCTAAGAAAAATAGAAAAATTAGCCAGGCGTGGTGGCTTGCACTTCTATTCCCAGCTACTTGGGAGGCTGAGACACAAGAATCATTTGAACCTGGAAGGCAGAGGTTGCAGTGACCCAAGATTGTGCCACTGTTCTCCAGCCTGGGCAACAGAGTGAGACTCTGTCAGAAAAAAAAAAGTGACTGGGTAACGTTTTAGACCCAACTAATGTAGATTTTCTTTGCTGATGGCTGTATTTTCCCTGTTGCTCTGTGGTCTTGGAGGTTGTAGTTCCCCAGTAGTGGGAAGCATTAGATGGTTTTGACAAGTGTTCCTTAAATTCCTATCCAATCCCAAGTTGTGAATTTGTGATTATTTCCTTTTGTTTGGCAGTCTTTACTCCCTCAGTTTTTATTTGTTCAGCATTGTGCTAGTTCTTTTGTATAATTAGAAAAAAACAATATGTGGTTATGTGAATTTATTAGTTGAATGACAAGACTGACACAAGACAGCAAACTAAGTCAACATGTAAACACATTTAAAGTTGTGGTAGCCTATAGTAGACTAGCACAGAAATTGGAGAAAGTGGAAGACTGACATGGCACTGAAAGCTTCGCCAAGAAGTATGAAGGATTAACAGGATTTGCACGGCAGAAAGAGCAGACCCATTGCTGCAGCAGCAGCTCAGGAATGAAGGCAAGAGACAGAGAAGGCTTTTGAGCAGGAACAGTGTGGATAAATCTGTAATTAAGAAAGATCAAGAAAGATCCATCTGGCAGCTTTGTGCAGGTGATAAAGATGTGAGAGCTATTTCCTTAAGAGTAAGCATTTAAGCTTACTCTTAAATGTGGCTGCTTGAAGTCTTTCAGAGAGAGGTTGTGGCTACAACATGGATGAGCAAGGTATAAAAGCTTAGTGGTTAGGAGCACAGACACACCTGGTTCATATCGCAGTGCTCTCACTTAACCTTGGTGAAGATACTTGGAGAAACTGAAGCCTAGAAGTTGTTTGTAAATTGCGTAGTGTTACTTGCCTCTTAGGATAATTATGAGGATTAAATGAGATAAGGAATTATGTAATTAAGTGCTCAATAAATGTTGCTTACATTTATTATGTGGCCAGAGTTCCCTAGAGCAGTGATTATACAAGTGTGGTCCTTAGTCCAGCACCATTTGTCACCATCGAGCTTGTTACAAGTACAAATTCATGGGCCCCACTCAGACCAGCTGCATCAGTCCCTACTGTAGTGGGACCTAGGAAGCAGACTTCTTAAAAGCACTCTGAGAGATGGGTATGTAGTGTTAGAGAATGACTGCCATAGAGGAATCCTTCGGTTGGGATTCAAAGCTAAGGAAGGGAGAGTGTTTAAAGGAGGGACTAAGCAAAGTACTTTACTTTGCGGTACTTTGCAGTACAGAAAAAAGGAGGTAGTGAATTCTTGGTGGCACCTAACTAAAAGCTTTACATGAAATTTTCAATAAATACTTGTTTGTTTGTTTTTTTAATTTAAAAAAGTCAAAGCTATCGCAAATTAAATACTTGCTTTTTATATTATTGAAGACAACTGGTTTAGTAATATGTTGGGGATGAAAGGAAGATTTCAGGGCACTGGGAACATACTGTTCAGCTCAATGATTAAAAAGAAAAAAAAAAGGACGACAGGACTGAATTAGAAATTTTGTATTAGATGAAGTTTAAGTTTTAGGTTTAACAGGTATTTACAGATTGTCCCCCTACTGTGACTGGCAGTGTGCTATATTCTGGAAACAGAAAATGACGTGTTACTCTTGCTTTCAGAGACTTCGCAGAGTTATATATACTTTTTTAGTAATTTGAAGCTGTTTTTTTTCCTTAGAATCTTTCCTAGCTCCTTAGAGAATAAACACAGTATGTGATCTATTCTCTGACTATGCCAGATGTTAAGCATAGGGCTGTCTCCCAGTCAGTGCAGGGCTGCATTTGAAACTGATTTCTGACCAAAGTATTCTGAATATTGGTCCCTTTTGCTTATTATTTTATGGCTTGGGATACACCTTAGAGATGATTTGAAATCCTTTGAAAGACTCACTCATTACATGAACTATTTAATGTTGGCCACGTGGGGTTTTTGACATTATGCTAACCCACCCCCACCTCTGTCATTTCCAGTATAAAGCACCAAACGCACTAGCTTGAAATACAATAACTTCTAAGCTTTGTCATTATTCCATTCAGTCATTATTTCCTGCCCAATATGTATCGGATATTGCTTTAATAGTGATGAAATATAATGTCAACCAAGTGTCTTGTCAAAGAGCCAGAATCCACATCCCAAGGCCAGATATATTGAGTGTGGAGAGGGCACTGGGGCCCGGTCCCGAGGTTAGCCAAGTGGTTAGATGCATCACCCCATACACCCACAGAGTTTAGATTTGTAAATGTTCACCCCTGTAACACATCCCCCTTTCACAATCATGAAGGGAAATTGAGGGAGTTAGAGTGTGGTCAAGAAACTAGTTTTAAAATCTCACCGGTTCTTGAAAATAGATGGCATAGCACTGAAGTTTGCAAGTAGAATATAGGAATTATATCTTGATGTGTTTGTGACCTTCTAGTTTTATATCATAGAACGACTTCAGGAAAATGAAAGTGGAGATCACGTTCCAAAGAAGACAAGATTGGCTGGTTAATCTGAACACTAATTTGTTTTTGTTTTTGTTTTTTTAATTTTTTTAAAAAAAGATGGAGTTTCACCATGATGGTCAGGCTGGTCTTGAACTCCTGACCTCAGGTGATCCACCCACCTCAGCCTTCCAAAGTGCTAGGATTACAGGCGTGAACCACTGCACCCAGCCCCACTAATTTGTTAAGAGCATGTTTTAATTGACCTTGACCATACTTTCTCCTCACTGCTTTGGAATTTTGGGCTAGGCTTGGATAGTGAGCACTGCAAATATTCTTAGGTTACTCCTTTTTCTTTCCAAATCCCTTCAGGGTAAGTGATTGTAGCCTCAGTCTACCGCTTTGAAATGTTGCCAAGACAAGACTGCGACTTCAGTGCTTCCAGCAGGCAGAGAGTCGGTGGTTTTTTTCTCTGTGTAGAACCATGAACTCATTCTGAGAAGGTGAACTTAAAGAGAGCAGAAGCCTTTTAAAAAAGGTTTTAACTAATTCATGAAGGTCTTTCTGATGAACAGAATGCTAGAATACAGACTGGGTATTTGGAGACCAGAAGGAGTATATTTTTTTAAGTTTATGGTTTTTCTAGAACTGCTGAATATTGACAGAAATTCAAATTCAATTTCTGGCTAAACCCTACTGGCTACTCAAAGGATGTTTGTGTCCTGAAGGGTATGGAAAATAGAGTTATGGCCGTGTAGGGTTTTAAAAGAACTGAAAGAGGATTTAAAGGTCCAAAAAGAAAAATAATCCAAAGGTATGTGGTACGTTTTTTTTAAATGATTGCTTCTGAATCTGCCTCTTTTTCTCCTTCCCTTTTGCTTCTGCAGTGAACACCTACCTCTTCATGATGCAAGCTCAAGGCATTCTGATCCGGGACAACGTGAGAACAATCGGTGCTCAGGTTTATGAGCAGGTGCTTCGGAGTGCTTATGCCAAGAGGAACAGCAGTGTAAATGACTCAGGTATATTTTTAGTAAAGAGGGGGGTCTGATTAGAATGTCTCCTCCCAAGAGAGGTAAATTTGGTTGCAATAATTATTTTCTATGGGAAAGGTGCATTGTAAAAGAGGGATTTGGCTGAGTTTTACTTTACTGCTAAAAAAGCTTTTGCCAAATGAATCCTCGTTCATTTTTGTTAACAATATGTCTCAGTCTGTTTGTGTTGCTATAAAAGAGTACTTGAGGCTGGGTAATTCACAAAGAAAAAGGATTATTTGGCTTATGGTTCTGCAGACGTACAAAAGTGTGACACCAGCGTCTGCTTCTGGTGAGGGCCTCAGGCTGCTTCCACTTTTGGTGGAAGGGGAAGGGAAGCCAGTGTGTATGGTGAGAGGAAGCAGTGTGGCAGGTGGGAGGAGGGCAGTGCCAGGCTCTTCTTAACAGCCAGCTCTTATGGGAGCTAATAGAGGAGAACTCACTCATTACCACAATAGCAGCAAGCCATTTATGAGGGATCTGCCCAAGGACCTCCTGATGGGGATCAGATTTCAGCATGAGGTTTGTGGGGGACAAACATATTTAAACTGTGGCACAATACAGTAAGAGCAACTGGATGACTACTTTTTTTCTTCTTGAGATGGAGTTTTGCTCTTGTTGTCCAGGCTGGAGTGCAATGGGCAATCTTGGCTCACTGCAACCTCTTCTTCCTGATTCAGGCAATTCTCGTGGCTCAGCTTCCTGAGTACCTGGGATTATAGGAGCACACCATCATGCCTGGCCAATTTTTGTATTCTCAGTAGAGACTGGGTTTCGTCATGTTGGCCAGGTTAGTCTCAAACTCTCAAACTCCTGACCTCAAGTGATCCACCTACTTCTGCCTCCCAGAGTGCTGGTATAGCATGAGTCACTGTGCCCAGCCTCTTTTTAACTCTTTCAAAAATTGAATACAGGGAGGAAGTACTTCCACATGATTAAATGGGACTCTTTTGAGGCCTCTCTAGTCCAGTCAGGGATGGTTTTTTTTTGGAGACGGAGTTTTGCTCTTGTTACCCAGGCTGGAGTTCAATGGCGCGATCTCGGCCTCCTGGGTTCAGGCAATTCTCCTGCCTCAGCCTCCTGAGTAGCTGGGATTACAGGCACACGCCACCATGCCCAGCTAATTTTTTGTATTTTTAGTAAAGACGGGGTTTCACCATGTTGACCAGGATGGCCTCGATCTCTTGACCTCGTGATCCACCCGCCTCGGACTCCCAGAGTGCTGGGATTACAGGCGTGAGCCACCACGCCTGACAGGGATGGTTTTTATTTAAAAAGTAGATTCTGAGATTTCATTTTGCTAAGCATTCATGATTTGCCTCTTATTTTTTTAACTGAGGACTAATGTGCTTTCCTGTGTGGTTTTTTTTTTTTTTTTTTTTCTCTCTTTGTTTTGAAGTGGAGTTTCACTCTTGTTGCCCAGGCTGGAATGCAGTGGCGCTATGTCAGCTCACTGAGACCTCTGCCTCCTGGGTTCAAGTGATTTTCTTGCCTCAGCCTCCCAAGTAGCTGGGATTACAGGTGCCTGCCACCACACCTGGCTAATTTTTGTATTTTTAGTAGACACAGGGTTTTGCCATGTTGGTCAGGGTGGTCTCTAGCTCCTGACTTCAGGTGATCCGCCTGCCTTTGCCTCCCAAAGTGCTAGGATTATAGGTGTGAGCCACTGCGCCTGGCTTTTTTTTTTTTTGGGGGGTGGGGAGAGACAGCATCTCACTTTGTCTCCCAGGCTGTAGTGCAGTGGTGGCATGATCTTGGCTCATTGCAGCCCTGGCCTCCCAAAGTGCTAAGATTATAGACATGAGCCACTGCCTCCTGCTTAATGATTTCATCTAAGCCCAATATTTTAAAGTATTTACATTAAAAAAAAAAAAATCCTTCCTCTAAATCTACCCTGTCTTCCGCTCTAATAAGTTACAAGATTTTTGGAAATTCACTGTCGAATGTGAAATTGCTTTGCAAATGTTGCAAGTTGGAATTATTCTGTGGTGCTTAGGAAATCAAGAGAAAGCATTGGCTCTCTTAAAAGAATTGCCTCTCCTTAAAAGAATTGACCACATCCTTATTTATCAGTCTCCTCTGCTGTCCACTTTAGCAACAGAGGACTATAGTTAGCACACTGATAAGCTTTTGATAATTCCTTTCTTGTTTGCAAAGAGCAAGTGAATGATATTTCAGAGCTTTTTAGACAAATTGTGGTCACACTGGGTGAAGTTGCCTGAGCTCTGAACCTTACCTGGGAGAGGAAACCCTGCAGTTTCCGTCCTGCTTGTGGTGGTAGGTTTTGCACACAGTTCGCACACACAGCACACAGTCTCACTTGACTCGTATGTGGCTCTGTCAGTTAAGGTAGGATTTTATGCTGTTTCCATTTTTCATACATAGTACATATAATTTTGGGGAAGATGGAGCGGCTTGGTCATGTGACTCTTTCCCTAAACGCTGCAACCTGCTTCTAGTTAGGCGAAGAAACTAGGGAGTACTGACTGCCCTCCCAGAATGCTCTTCCCTGCATAGCACTGAGTAGGGGAGCATTTGTGCCCTCGTGACATTTATCCAGTCAAGATACCATACTTCTGCAGCGTTAGATGAGGCTAGAATGTCTGTCTCTCTCGGCATTTGGCAGTACTGGCAATTCTTTCAGAAGTTAAGAGGGGCATATAGCAGGACCCCATTTCCACACACTGCTCGTGTGGCAACATAGGATTTCACTACTTCTTGAGTTGTTGTCTTCGAAAACTGAGTACAGAGGTGAGTTTCACCCTTGGTGGGTGTATCCAGTGACCCATTAGTATTGAACTTGGTGTGCTTTTATTTGCAAATTATCATACACCCAAATAATCCTTCCTTGTATCTCTCTGGCTAGAATAATCTATTTCTTGTTTAATGTGTTTATTTCTAGATTGGAAGTCTTTGCCATCAGGGACTCTCTTACTGTTGATTAGGTACTTGACTCACATGATTTCATGTAGTTCCTCACTAGAACCCAGACGATAGTTACTGTGTCCCCATCTAGGGATCAAAGGAACAAGGCTTGCCTAAGTCATAAAAGTTGATGCAGCAGTGGGGTTAGGGTTTGCTGATTCTGTGACTCCAGGGCCTGCCCTCTGAATCCCAGTAATGGCTTCATTCCTTTTGTCATCTTTGTATCCCTAGTACCTTATAAACTGCCTAGCACATAGGAAGTACTTGGTAAATTATTTTTGTATGCATGAATGAACGAATTTAACAAGAAAGCCAGTTTTAAGTGTTGTAGTGTGTTTCTAAGGAGGTCACTGTTCTGATGAGCTGTTGTGTCAATAGCACTTCCTTGGCGAGTAAGTACAGGTTGAGCATTCCAAATCAGAAATTACCAACTCCACACTGCTCCAGAATCCATGCATGATAAAACCTTGAGTGCCAACACAATACTTAAAGGAAATACTCAATTTCCTTTAAGCAGATTTTGGAGTTTTAGATTTGGGTTGATCAACTGGTAAGTATAATGTAGATATTCCAAAATCCCAAAAAATCAGAAATCTAAAACACTTTGGGTCCTAAGCATTTCAGATAAGGGAAACCCAACCTGTACTGAAAAGAAAATGGTGTTTCATTGAAAGTATATTCAGTGAAAACCTGTCCTCCTTTTCAAAGCAGTCGTCTACCTAGCACAGTCAGAGAGGGTATTCTGGGCCCAACACTGCTGAGACAGCCAAATGATTGACATCTCTGGCCCAGCCACTTCTGCCTGGAGCACTGTTGGCTTCATGGTGGTAACCTGGACTATGCTCCCTCCCCTGCTGAAATAATGCTGAGGCACATAGCCACATTCAGGTGTCTGCATTAGGCCAAGCTTAGTTCAAAAGCTCAGGGTAACATTTAAGTAATGTTGGTTTTCTTGAAGTTTAAAAGCAACAGTAGTGATTATTGAATGACAATGGACTTTTGGGGATGGGGACTGTGAACCGGGAAATAAGCCTGAAGTAGCGACCAGGAGAAGATTCCTGTGGTCACTGAAAGCCGTTGGTTTGTGAGATTGTGAATCTGCAGAGTGAGTAAAGTCATGCTGGTGTGCTTTGTGTGCTATTAGTGGACTGGGTCATCTTCACCTCTTTCTCTCTGGTTTTAGATGTCCAGTCTATAGTCTTTGATGTGGCTACCCTCCCAGTAGGTAGTCATCCTTAAGTGGACTAACTCTTGAAGAATGCTAATTCTTTCTGTTTCACAGATATTTGTACCAATGGCAACTTTCAAGTATATATAAATTTCCATACTTTTTTCAAGCAGAGAGGCAAGTGTTTGGTCTTTTCTGAAATGGGAGGGGGGAGTGGCGATTCTTGCTGGGATCCATTGGTCAGTGCTTCCAGTTCTCCTTCTCAACTGGATTTGGTAACACAAGGGAGAATGCAGGTTTCTACCCCCCTAGGTATTAGGGTAGCAATACCAAGCTTAGCTATACTTTGGAATTCCCGAGGAGCTTTCCTAAGTACTGATGTCTATTCCCAACTGCTAGAGATTCTTATTTAATTGGTTTGAGGTGTAGCCTGGGTGTTAGGATTTTGTTTGTTTTTGTTTTGAGACAGTCTTGCTCTGTCACCCAGGCTGGAGTGCAGTGGTGCCATCTTGGCTTACTGCAACCTCCACATTCTAGGTTCAAGTGATTCTCTGAGTAGCTGGGACACCAGGTGTGTGCCACCATGCTTGGCTAATTTTTGTGTTTTTAGTAGAGATGAGGTTTCACCATGTTGCCCAGGCTGGTCTCAAACTCCTGGCTTCAAGTGACCTGCTCAACTCGGCCTACCAAAGTGCTGGGATTACAGGCATGAGCCACCACACCTGGCCTGGTGTTAGGATTTTTGAAAGCTTCCTAGATGATTCTAATGTGCACCCAAGGCTGCTGAACCACTGGTGTGAAGCAATGCTGAATAAGTAGCTGCTGTTGGACAGAAATGTTGGCCGATAAGCCCATGATATTAGCAGTCATTTGAACCAGTAGGTATGGGTCTGTTGTTTTCCCATTTCTCTCTCTCTCTCTCTCTCTCTCTCTCTCTCTCTCTCTCT
>NW_022437032.1:6198215-6212256 GCF_009761245.1 Sapajus apella
TCTCTCTCTCTCTCTCTCTCTCTCTTTCTCTCTTTCTCTCTCTCTCTTTTTCTGTGGAGACAGAGTCTTGCTCTGTCGCCCAGGCTGGAACGCAGTGGCATGATCTTGGCTTGCTGCAACCTCTGCCTCCCAGGTTCAAGCGATTCCCCTACCTCAGTCTCCTGAGTAGCTAGGATTACAGGCACTCACCACCACGCCCAGCTAATTTTTGTATTTTTAGGAGAGATGGGGTTTCACCATGTTGGTCTAGCTGATCTTGAACTCCTGACTTCAGATGTCCACCCACCTTGGCCCTCCCAAAGTGCTGGGATTATAGGTGTGAGCTGGCCTGTTTTCCCATTTTCTTATTTGAGGCAAAGTCTCACTCTGTTGCCCAGGCTGGAGCAGTGGCGTGATCTCGGCTCACTTCAACCCCCACCTCCTGGGTTCAAGCGATTCTCCTGCCTCAGCCTCCCGAGTAGCTGGGACTACAGGTGAGTGCCACCACGCCTGGCTAATTTTTGTACTTTTAGTAGAAGTGGGATTTCACAGTGTTGGGCAGGCTGGTCTTGGACTCCTGACCTCAGTGATCCACTCACTTCAGCCTCCCAAAATGCGGAGATTAGGTGTGAACCACTATGCCCGGCTTGTTTTCCCATTTTCTAAATGTAAAAGCAGCTGTCTTCTTTGCCCTTCAAGAACATGTCTGGGTTTGAAATGAATTAGATTTAAATTAAAAAGTAAAACAATGGCCATAGAAATTCAACAGGCTTGTTTTTCTCTCAGCATTTTCCTAATTCAGTAGTTACATACTTTAGAAGAGTAAGAAGTTACGTTTGGAACTCTGAGGGGGATGCGGTATAACCCCACCATTACTGGACACCTAGCAGTGGAGAAAAACAGGGACTCCTCACCATAATTGCACATAGTTTTACCAGGTCATGAGCAATTAATTTTCTCTCTTTTATTTTAAAAAGGCTTCTGTTGCTACTGAAAAGTAGACTGATTTGTTTATTTATTTATTTGAGACAGAATTTTGTTCCTGTTGCCCAGGCTGGAGTGCAGTGGTGCAATCTTGGCTCATTGCAACCTCCGCCTCCTGGGTTCAAGCGGTTCTCCTGTCCTAGCCTCCTGAGTAGCTGGGATTACAGGCACCCGCCACAACACCTGGCTTCTTCGTGTTTTTTTGGTAGAGACAGGGTTTCACCATATTGGCCAGGCTGGTCTTGAACTCCTAACCTCAAGTGATCTGCCTGTCTTGGCTTCCCAAGTAGAATTCATTTAAATTTTTATTTAGTTGTATGTATTTATTTATTTATTGAGATGTAGTTTTGCTGTTGTTGCCCAGGCTGGAGTGCAATGGCACAATCTTGGCTCACTGCAACCTCCGCCTCCCTAGTTTAAGTGATTCTCCAAACTCCAAATAGTAGAATCATTAGAGTTAGAGATACTTTGTCTCTTGTCTCATGTTTTTTAAATTCTAGTTTCCTGGTTAGGTTCTAGCTCTAGGGCTTGGGTCAGTCATTGACCAGAATGCTGATTATCTTCGTTTTTGTTGATTTATTTATGAAAAGACTTAGTGTGATACCTTTGGGAATTTCATTGCCTTCTATTGAATATATTGACTGTGCCACTGTTTCCAGCCATACGTCCCCTGCCACACATGGGCGTATCACAAGCACAGGCACATTTTCTAGTACTTGTGAGGTCTTTTCATTTTTTTCTTAAGGAGAATAATTTCATGGATTAGATTCATCCAGAGTACTAATTAGGATGAGGGATTCTTCACATAGATTTTTGAAGTAGTTACTACCTTCAGAAGAAGGTTCAACCCAGGCCAGGTTTGCATGTATGAGCTGAGCTCAAAGAATTTCCGTTTAAAATATTACCTTTAAGGTTCTGTCTTGGTTCATGGGTTTTTGTTTTTTGTTTTTTGTTGTTGTTGTTGTTTGGTTTGCTTTTTTAAGATAGGATCTTACTCTGTCACCCAGGCTAGAGTGCAGTGGTGTGATCATGGCCCACTGCAGCCTCGACCTCCCAGGCTCAGGTGATCTTCCTGCCTCAGCCTCCCAAGTAGCTGGGACCACAGGCATGCACTACCACACCCGGCTAATTTTTTAAATTATTTGTAGAGACAGGTTCCCAACATGTTTCCCAGGCTGGTCTTGGCCTCCTGGTCTCAGGCGATCCTCCTGCCTCAGCCTCCCAAAGTGCTGGGATTATAGGCATGAGCTACCACACCCAGCCTGGTTTATGTCTATATAAATTAGCCTCTACTATTCTCTATAAATGTAGGCTTAGTGTTTTTCAGGAAAGCTACTACTAAAAAGGACAGAAAGCATTCTGTTCCTTCACTTGTTAAGACACTTAAAATTCTCAAGTTGTCTCTCATTGAATTTTGTTCCCAGAGTACTTGCAGAGTAGGCAGCTCAGAGTAGGCAGCCGTGTGCATATAAAAAGGATTCAATGTGTTAGCCATTTGATTCTTGGAAACCTGCTCCTAGTGCTTTTTAAAAAATATCTTAGTTGAAGATTCTAGAATCCTAGGGTACAAAGTGAATTTGAACAGGATGTTTTAGTTTTCATGGAATCAGCATGAATCCAAAAGGATTTAATATTCTGTGGGAAGAAAAAAAAAACAAACAGTACAGAATACTGGAAAGATCTCTAATCCAGAGTGTAGTTGGAGCTGTGTCATGCATTAGCCAGGGCTCCTGGTCCGAGTTCTGTGTATGTTGTTCCAGTCGTTCATCTGTAAAAACTAAAGCTGGAAAGCCCTCTTCCTGCCCTACAACTACAGTCCCCTAAGGAAAGACGTCTGCCTTCACACTCTTCATATCCACCAACAGGACTCTAAAGGGGCATACGTTTATGTTTTTCTAATGGCATAAACTCTTGAGGATGAGAACAGGAAAGGAGACCACAGCAAAAAAATCTTGCTAGGTAGAAAGCAGAAGAACCACTGATAAAGGACTTAACAAACCCAAGAAGACTGACTGCTCAAAGCAGCAACGGGAAAACCAGCATCCACCCCAGAATCCCCCAGAAGCTCAGGAACTAGCAATATTGGAAGTGGGAACAAAAGTGACAACTAATATAAAGAGAGTTTGAAAGCTATTAGAAAGCAGTCAGGTACCCACACCCATCTCCCCATCCTGGCAAGAGCTGGAGGCTTAATAACCCCAGAGACGGCAAAACAGAGCTCCTCAACCTGAGGATACCTGGCAGGACCACAGTGTCTCAAAAGATGGGGATTACATATGCCCCAGCTTCTTTCTCTTCCTTCTTGGTTTCCAGATGTTTATAGTCAGGACTCTACCATTCTCTCAGGAGATTTGAGTGGATTTATCTGGGGAATCTGATCAGACCACGAGGAAAGACCCAGCGATGTTGACACTGGAGAGTTCAATAAAAGAGGAGAAAAATGATTGCAAACATAAAACAAGAATATTGTAAGAAATATTCAGAAAACAAGAGCTCTTCAAAATTAAAAATATGATAGCAGAGATGATGATTAAAGGAAGGATTGAGTAAAGTTGAGGAAATACGGAACATAGAGCAGATAAATGGCAAGATGGAAAAGTAGATGGAAAATATGAGGTAGTTACATTACCAGGAGGTCTCATATCCAATTCCTGTTCTGTATTCTCCAGAAAGACAGCACAGAGTACAGAAGGGAGGAATCATCACTGAGACAATATCCCCCCCAACCGCCCCCAAATATTCCAGAACAGAAAGACACGAATTAGCAAACTAAAGGCCCACTGAATGGCCAGCACCGCAGGCGAAAGCAGACTCCCAGCAAGGCACACCAACGTGACATTTCCTGACCAAAGAGAAAGTCCTTCGCATTTCTAGCATGAAATTATTGGTTGTTTACAAAGATCAGAAATTGAATGGCTTCAGACTTAATAGCCACAGTGCAATCTAGAAGGCAGTGGGATAGCATCTTTACAGTTGTGCAGAATTGCTAGCTTCGAACTCTATAAACCCAAGAACTATGAATCAAGCGAAGAAGAGCAAAAACTATATCCAGATATGTAAGGTTTCAAAGTCATACTCATTCCCCCTTCTTTTTTTTTTAATTTCATAATTGAGATTTTATTGGTTGAGGATCAGTACAGACATTTCAATTTGTACACAATTCTTAACATATATAACAAAAATCTAAAAAGCCGTGTATCGTAATTCTTTTCTAAAGTTATTCCAGTGACTTTCCAGCTTAAAATTTGGAAGCAGATTTTCCTTAAGAGACTATCAAGTACCTGTATCTTCACATGTTGATAAGCTGTAACATACGTCCCAGCAATTCATAGCTGAATAGCATGTACACTACTTATTCAAATGTTTGCTCTTTCACGGCACAGTAACAAAGTTATTAGGAAAACAGGACTACCACACTAAAGATGTTACAGAGTGCACACAGTTCTGACAGAGCCAGGATCAGGGTGGTTTTCTTTAGGAAACAATTCTACTAAAAAGCAACATGGGAATGGAAGTAATTTAAAATATTCAAGACATTAAATGCAGGACTGACTCCATATTGCCATTTAATATGCTTTGTATTATAGGATATAAAAACGAACCCCCCATCTATGGAATGTTAAGCTGACACCCGAGACAAAGTCTCCCATAATTCAATATTCCACACTGTTTTCTGGTTGTACCAAAAAATAAACAACCAGCAAATGATTTCACCTCTTAAAAAAAAGCATTTACACTTAAAAAAATGAGATGAGGTGGGATTCCCTCCTGCTAAAAAGTGTTTCTAGAGCTACGAAAAACTTGCATTTACAAAATAGTTGATAAAAATATTCCTCTGGATTGTACAAGAAGGGAGACAGGGACCACTGAGAGACATGGTATATGGTATTAATCAGACTTGGCTTCTTTCTCTCCTGCTTCATCAGAGGCTAGACTCTCAGTTTTCTTTTCCCCATTTTCTGCAGGTAAATCTTTGGTTTCTTGGTTAGCCACTTCAGCCTGTTTTCCCTTTGCTCCCCTTTTCCCTTTTGTTTGCAGTTTTTTGTCTGAAGATTTATCCTTTGCTGCTGCCTTTTTCGGCTTCGCTTCCACTTTTGCAGGAGGTTTCGCTGACAACTGCGCGGATCTCCTCTTGGGCTCTTCCTTGGCAGCCCCTTCAGCGGAGCTGACCTTCCTTTTGGGCATCCTGGCGGCCGGGAGGCGCGTGCTGGGTGCCTGTGGGCCGCAGCGCACGGAAAGCCTTTGCAAAGCTGGGCTGCCTGGCTGCTGCCACTCCTCCTGCCGCCCGAACTGCCTCATTGCCCCTTCTTAGGATGCTACTTGGATGATGTGCTACCCAAGCAAGAAGAAGGGAAAAGTGAGAACTTAGGGACAGTGAGATTTAGTACTGTCTTGGATAGGTGATGGCAGTCTTCAGGGCTCTGGTGGCCGGGTGCAAGGGAGGTGGCTTCTGCACATTTGGCATGGAAGAAAGCCAGAAGCTGCCACACCTCCTCTGGGTGGATGAAGTTGAGAAAATACCTAATGCGTGTATTAGGAGGAAATGTCTTGGTGAAAGGTGTGGTGTTGAATTAGAATCATTGCATATAAAACTGAGCAAACAGAAACAGGATGCATAACTTTCCACATATCTCAGCTATGACTAGTACTTACAGCAGCATCGTAATACAAAGACTGAAGATTGTCCTAACCACAGCTATGATATGTGACTGTTGGGAGACTGGGGAATGGAAAGGGGTCATGTGGCAATGGTGGCAGGAGGAAGGAAATAACGTCTTCACCTCCCATAGTGGGAGGCCAGTAGATTAAGACTGAAAACAGAAGCATCATGACCAGTCGTACGGGCTGACAGAGGTGAATACTGCTATAAATGCTAAAATTCTTGGCCAAAAGAAGGTCACATGGTTCCTTTAGAAAATAAGAAATGAGGTCGGGCGTGGTGGCTCACGCCTATAATCCCCACACTTTGGGAGGCCAAGGCAGGTGGATCACTTGAGGTCAGGAGTCAAAACCAGCCTGTCCAACATGGCGAAACCCTGTCTTTAAAAAAAAAAAAAAAAAAGAGAAATAAGAAATGAGAGGAGGGAGATTGCTATTTTTAAAATGATGTTTAATTACAGTTGACTGTAAACTGAGTGCATGTAAACCTGTAAAATCAACAGGAATAGGAGCACAGGTTAAAATGTGTCATTTGGTTACCATTTTTATTGATGAGTTCACATTTTCGGCTGCATCAAAGCGGTAGCCCAGAGTCCTGTCTCTTTCCACCAAGATGACAGCTAAGAAGACGACTAGTTTGGTAGGCATCTAATAATTGCATGGTTGGTTACACATACCAGTCTGAGTTGCCTTTTTTCCTTTACCTCCCTAGATTATCCTCTTGACTTAAACCACAGTGAAACCTTCCTTCAAACTACAACATTTCTTCCTGAAGACTTCACCTACTTTGCAAACCATACCTGCCCTGAAAGGCTCCCTTCTATGAGTGAGTACAGCTCCAGCCCATCTTCCTCTGCTTTTAAAATGAATAAAGGGGAATGCACTCTTGATCTCTTTGTCTACCTATACAGAGAATATAAATACCTCCCTGCCATTGGAAACAGAGTCTGTGCAAGTCATTTGTGCTCCTGGCTCCTCAAAGCCTGCTGCAAGGTTGCCTGTGTTCTTGGGTTCCATTTTCTGCCTTTTCACTCTTTCTTTTGCACTTGCTTGTCCTTTGTAACTTGGGCTCTGTTTGAACTTCCTAGAGAAAGTATTAATACAGTCATTCATAGCTTCATAATCAGGGGACTTTCTGAGAAGTGCATCATTAGGTGATTTGATTGTTGTGGGAACCTCCTAGAGTATACTTCCACAAATCTAGGTGATGTAGCCTACTTCACTCCTAGGCTGTATGGTGTGGCCCGTTGCTCTAGGCTACAGATTTGTGCAGCATGGTACTATATGGCAGTTGTAGCTCAATGGTAAGTATTTGTGTATCTAAACATAGAAAAGGTACAGTAAAAAATAAGGTATAAAAGATAAAAAATGGTACAGCTGTGTAGGGCACTTACCGTGAATGGAGCTTACAGGAATGGATGTTGCTTTGGTGAGTCAGTGCGTGAGTGGATGCGAAGTGAATGTGAATGTGAAGGCCTGGGACATGACTTGGCACTACTGTAGACTTGAACACTTAGGCTACACTAAATTGATTCAGAAGATACTTTTCTTTCTTTAATGAAGATTAACCTTACAATTATACCTTTTGACTTTATAAACTTGTTAACTTTTAAGAAGTTTATAAAAAGTTTTAAAAAACTGCAGCCTCAAACTGCTGGGCTCAAGTAATCCTCCCGCCTCAGCCTCTTCAGTAGCGAGGACCACAAGTGCGTGTTGACATGCCTGGCCAATTTTTAAATTATTTTTTAAGAGACAGGGTGTTACTGTGTTGCCCAGGCTGGTCTTGAACTCCTGGCCTCAAACAATCCTTCCACCTAGGCCTAGACAACAGGCTGCAGTGTGCCATGATTATGCCACTACACTCCAGCCTGGGCAACAGAGCATGACTGTGTCTCAAAGGGTAAAATAATGATTTAAAAATATAAAATAAATATATAAACCAGTAACATAGTTTATTATCATTATTGAGTATGATGTACTCTAATAACTGTATGTGCATACCTTTTTTTGGGGGGGACACAGAATTTCGCTCTTGTTACCCAGGCTAGAGTTCAGTGGCGTGGTCTCAGCTCACTGCAACCTCTGTCACTTGGGTTCAAGTGATTCTACTGCTTCAGCCTCCGGAGTAGCTGGGATTACAGGCCCCCGCCACAATGCCTAGCTAATTTTTATATTTTTAGTAGAGTTGGGGTTTCATTATGTTGGCCAGGCTGGTCTCGAACACCTGGCCTCAAGTGATTCGCCTGCCTCAGCCTCCCAAAGTGCTGGGATTACAGGTGTGAGCCACCGCTGCCAGCCTTGTGTTATACTTTTATATGATTGGCAGTGCTGTAGATTTGTTTATACTAGCATCACCAGAAACACTTGAGTAACACAACAGTGTTATGGCAGCTATGTCATCACTAGGCAATAGGAATTTTTCAACTCCATTGTAATCTCATGCGACCACCATATATACCATCTATCACTGGTGAAAATGTCAGTGCACATGACTGTATAGGCAATCAGCTTTTGTCTTTTTAGTATAAATCTCCTGCTGACTATAGTGCTTGATCTTAGAGATGGAGGTCTCACTGTGTTGCCCAGGATGGTCTTGAACTTCAGGGCTCAAGCAATCCTCCTGCTCAGCCTCCTGAGTAGCTGGGACTACAGGCATGAGCCACCATGCCTTGCTTGGAAGTTATTTTCTTAACAAAGTGCTGGTTTAAAAAATTCTTAGATCTTTTGTTCTGTTTTTGAATCTCGTGTAAGCTAAAATAAGGACAGTAAACTCTTTTACCTTTCCTATGTTTTTAGGCTGCTTAGATAGTTCCCCATTTCTTTTTTTAAAACTTTTTTAAAGAAATGAGATCAAGAAAAGGAAAATCTTACAAAGTTGACTTTTATGCTCAAACATAGTGAAAATAGAGAAAGTGTTAGAAATAGTCTTGCATGGTATTTGAACATATTCTCATCCATATATGAATAATTAATTATGAGTGTATAAGTTGTGCTGGAAGTCTTACTGTTTAATTTGCATGTCTCACCACACATATGTAGGTTTTCCCTTTAAAACCTGCGTTTGTCTGCATCTAGATATAAGCTTAGTTTGGGAAGGCTAAGATTTGTGTATCAGAAATAGGCTTTGACAGACCTAAAATTAATGTTATCACAGTTCATTGTTTCAGTAGCATTTATAGATTGTTATTGTACCACTTCCTGACTTAAGTCAGCGATGACCAGCATTCTGAGTTTGGACATAATCAGTCAGGGTCCTGAGCCACTGGTGAATGGATTGAGAGAGGTAGTGTGTCTGTACTTGCTTCAGGAGCAAACTGACATGACTCTAAGCTCAGCTGCATTTCTCCTTCTCAGAAAAGCTCAGCTGCAGCCAGGTGCAGGGGCTCAGGCCTATAATCCCAGGAGTTTGGGAGGCCGAGTTGGGAGAATCGCTGGAGCCCAGGAGTTTGAGACCAACCCGGGCAACATAGTGAGACTCCGTCTCTATTTATTAAAACATATTAATAAACTGGAAAAAAAAAAGAGAAGGCCGAGTGCGGTGGCTTATGCCTGTAATCCCAGCACTTTGGATGGCCAAGGTGGGTGGATCCCTTGAGGTCAGGAGTTCGAGACCAGCCTGGCCAACAAGGTGAAACCCCATCTCTACTAAAAATACAAAAATTAATTGGGCGAGGTGGCGTGTGCCTGTAATCCCAGCTACTCAGGAGGCTGAGGCAGGAAAATTGCCTGCACCCAGAGGTGGAGGTTGCAGTGAGCTGAGGTCGCACCACTGTACTTCAGCCTGGGCGACAGAGTCAGACTCTGTTGAAAAAAGAAAAAAGCTCAGCTAAAAGTCTTCATTTCTTGCCCCTGACAGAAGCAGAACTCTAAAGCCTTAATTCCTTGATTTGCCTCTTTACCTTGATAATAGTGAGGAACTAAAATGCAGTGAGATGGAAAGTAGAGGAAAAGTCTTCCATCCCTGCTAAAAACACATTCTGCTGAAAAAGCATTGCATTTCTCCAGAGACTAAAACCTCAGGCAGAGGAAAACTTACCATTTTCTGACTTCTTAATCCCTTTTTCCTCTCTCTGTTCAGAGGGCCCAATAGACGTAAACATGAGTGAAATTGGAATGGATTACATCCATGAACTCTTCTCCAAAGACCCAACCATCAAGCTCGGAGGTCACTGGAAGCCTTCTGATTGCATGCCTCGGTGGAAGGTAGGGTGTGAAGTCAGACCCAAAATGCTGAGAAGCCCACCTGGGTGTTGCCTTTGGTCTGAATCACTGTGGAATTAGCTAACCATGACGTTTTGTCATTTTTATCCTACCTCCTACCCCTCATGCAAAGTCTTTGCGTTGTGTAGAAACATTTTGGAGGAATGGGTTCCCACAAGGACTCTTTTGTAGACACAGAAATTTACGTTACTCTGATGACCAAGCAGGACCCTTAGGTCTTCCTGCCAGGAGTATTAACAAGGGGATGAGGGCGTTGGTGGTCTCTACCCACCCATTTGCAGAAGTCATCTGCACAGAGTCAGTGCTTCGTGCCCGTTCTCCATTGGTTACTACCAGATTACTGGATTAAAAAGCAAAGTTATCTGGCTTGACACTGAGATTTCGTTTTTTTTCTGCCTGACCATAGAAGCTGTGACCCCGGCTTAAGTCCATTCTTTCAACAGATATCTATTAAAATGCTTATTCTCTGCCAGCCAGTTACATGCTGGTGATGCAGCAGTGATCAAGGCGTATCTGGAACAGATCAGTATCCAACCCATTGCGGGGATATAAAAACAATTTAATAACCAGCATTTGTACATTGCACGTTGTAAGGAAAAATACTTTTCCTTTTTCACGTTTTGTGAAGCTTGTTTTAAGTTTATAGATGTATTTTTGTCACAGGGTAGAATGTGTTTTTTCCTATGAGTTATGGCCTAGAATGAATTGCAGGCCTACTATGTACTATAAAATATGGTATATGTAAGAATAACATTCATCTAGGTCTAAGGGCTGACTTGCCAACATAGGTCTTTGTTTAGAGGAAGCTGAGGACAAGATAGCCAGCCTCCAAGAACTCCTATGGGTTGGTCACCAATTCTGCAGGGTGGTCCTGTTAAGGAGTGAAAGTTGAGAGTCCTAACTGTGCTGCTTTTGCTGTGATGCACTCCAGGTGGCGATCCTTATCCCCTTTCGGAACCGCCACGAGCACCTCCCAGTCCTGTTCAGACACCTGATTCCCATGCTTCAGCGCCAGCGCCTGCAGTTTGCATTTTATGTGGTTGAACAAGTGAGTGGTCCTTTCTTTTCCTTTCCTCTTTCTCTTCTGAGACAGCAGTTTAGGATGCTGCAGCTTTTCCACTGTTGGTGTGAAGAGCCAGCAAAACTGAAATCTTAGGATTAAGTTGCCTGAGGTGGGAAGGGGAGCAGAGGACAATTCTGTGCTCCTGGTTTGAGATGTTTATTGCCCAGTACTGGGCACACTTGAATCCAGGAGAGAGTTTTGTTTGCACATGAACAAAGGCCTCTTGTATGGTGGTTTTGCTGGTGCCTGCAGGCCCCACACCCAGGAAGTTCCCCTTAAGATGAAGAGCTGCAGCAAGATCCAGCACAGAGGATGTGGCCTTGGAGGCAAGAGACTGTAGTGCCTGTCCTCGGTCTGCTGTTAATTAATTAACCAAGTGGCCAGGGACATTTGCAGACTTCTCTGAGCCTCAGGGTTTGGTTTTGTTTTAATCTTAAAAATATTGGTAGTGGGCTGAGTACGGTGGCTCACGCCTATAATCCCAGCACTTTGGGAGGCCACAGCAGGCTGAACACAAGATCAAGAGATCAAGACCATCCTGGCCGACAAGGTGAAACCCTGTTTCTACTAAAAATGCAAAGATTAGTTGGGTATGGTGGTGCACACCTGTACTCCCAGCTACTCGGGAGGCTGAGGCAGGAGAATCGCTTGAACCTGGGAGGCAGAGGTTGTAGTGAGCCGAGATTGCACCTTTGCACTCCAGCCTGGCAACAGAGTGAGACTCCGTCTCAAAAAAATAAATAAATAAAAATTAAAAAAAAAAATATATACATATATATATATATATATATGTACTGAAGCAGTTATAGAGGTCATAAACTGAAGAAGATGCAGGTGGAAAATTTAGTCTGTAAATCTTTTTTTTATCTGGTCCTGCATATTTTTTATTTGGCTTTAGATAGAACACAACTGTCCTACTCTGGTTTTCTCTTGGGTGGCCTAGTTTACATGCTTACATTACTGACTTGGCTTCTGTAGGCATTGTGAAGTATGTGATCCTTGAACTAGCAGCACTGTATCCATAGATAAACGAAAGATTGACAGATTTTCCTGAATACACTGATTGTCAACCTGAGGGCCTGTTGCATGCTCACCTCTCCCTGTGGGCACACTTTTGAGTCTTTTGCTCTAAGTGGTCAGCCTGGAGCTTGCCTTATACTGGAATGAGGATAAAGGGCTGAGCACCACTGCTCAGCAAGGCTGGGCATCTGGGAAATGTTAACCGTCTATCTGCCTGTCCTAAGTTGGGTATTTTGATACTGGCAAGGGTGAGTCAATGTAGCATTTACACTAGTTAGGCTGTTAACTGATTTGAACTAGTCTCTTCATGAGCCTGAATTATTTGTCCCTATAGGCTTGAGTCCCTGGCATGCTCAGTGACTGTTGTCTTAGATTTTAAAAATAAAACAAGACAAAACCAAAAACAACTCTTTGTAGTAGATTTGGTTTATGAACAGCTACAGATTGGTTGATATGCTGAAGAGAATGATTGGCAAGCAGTAAAAAGCAGAAATGGTAATATTCTGTCTTACCTTTGTGGAGTGGGGTACTCTTCTAAAGGCTGTTAGGAGATTGAATTTCTATCTTCAGTAGCCTTGAGAGAGAGAAGCTTGGGTTTGCTACCATTTATATTTTTAAGGAAAATGGGGTCCAGGGTCCAGTGACTTTTTCTTTTTCTTTTTTTTTTTTCTCTCTGTTGCCCAGGCTGGAGTGCAGTGGCGTGATCTTGGCTCACTGCAGCCTCGGCCTCCTGGGTTTAAGCAATTCTTCTGCCTCAGCCTCGCCGATAGCTGGGATTACAGGCATCTGCCACCACGCCCAGCTAATGTTTTTGTATTTTCAGTAGAGATGGGGTTTCACCATGTTAGCCAGACTAGCCTCAAACTGCTGATCCACCCGCCTCAGCCTCCCAAAGTGTTGGGATTATAGGTGTGAGCTCCCGCACCACCAGAGGTCCAGTGACTTGTGGGCTATACTGTGAGTGAGCTGATGTGTGGTGCTGGACCTGGTTATACTAGCCCAGTGATCTTTTCCAGTTGGTTCTAATCAACTCTTCTTTAGGCACAGCAAAGGCAGTAAAGATTTTGCTTCAAGATTATTTTAAAAATAAAGCTCTGTTTCTTTTAGGTTGGTACCCAGCCCTTTAATCGAGCCATGCTTTTCAACGTTGGCTTTCAAGAAGCAATGAAGGACTTGGATTGGGACTGTTTAATTTTTCATGATGTGGATCACATACCAGAAAGTGATCGCAACTATTATGGATGTGGACAGATGCCAAGGCATTTTGCAACCAAATTGGATAAGTATATGTATCTGTAAGTATCTTTTCCTCTTAATTAAAGAGGTTAAATCTGAAAGGATGATGAGCGATGTGAAGAAAAGGGAATCTAATTAGCTACAGCCTAGATGTCCATTAAGCTACAGCCTAGATGGTTGGATATACAAAGTATATATATCCATATAATTGGAACACTATTTGGCAATAGAAAGGAATGAAGTACTGATCTGTGCCAAAACATGGATGAACTTGGAAAACATTAAGAAGCTAGACACAAAAGGTCATGTATCACATGATTCCAGTTATCTGAAATGTCCAGAATAAGCAAATCTATAGAGACAGAAAGTCACTAAATGGTTATAAAGGGCTAAAGAACATAGGGGGATTAGGGAGTGATTGCTAATGGGTGCAAGGCTTTGCAGGGGGCAGTGATGAAACACGTTAAAATAGATTGTGGTCCTGGTTGCACAATTCAGTGAATAAACCAAAACCATTGAATGATATACTCTAAACGGGTGAATTGTGTATGGGTGTGTCAACACTAGCTCACTCAAGCTATTAAAAATCAGTTTGCAAAAATTCATTTTGCTACTTTAATTGATACATGTCAGCATGAGGAAGCAAGTTCATATAATAGTTCAGGTTGGCTGGGCGTGGTGGCTCAAGCCTGTAATCCCAGCACTTTGGGAGGCCGAGGCGGGTGGATCACGAGGTCAAGAGATCGAGACCATCCTGGTCAACATGGTGAAACCCCGTCTCTACTAAAAATACAAAAAATTAGCTGGGCATGGTGGTGTGTGCCTGTAATCCCAGCTACTCAGGAGGCTGAGGCAGGAGAATTGCCTGAACCCAGGAGG
>NW_022437032.1:6212356-6288500 GCF_009761245.1 Sapajus apella
TCAAAAAAAAAAAAAAAAAAAAAGTTCAGGTCAGGAGCACAGAGAGCACTGTTTTTAGTCCTCAAATGAATAATGTTCTAGGGGAAACAATTACCCTGTAACACACAGATGATTGATTTCCCACATCTCCTCCTAGGCTTCCTTATACTGAGTTTTTTGGCGGAGTGAGTGGCTTAACAGTGGAACAGTTTCGGAAAATCAACGGCTTTCCTAATGCTTTCTGGGGCTGGGGTGGAGAAGATGACGACCTCTGGAACAGGTACCTCTGCGCTGTTTTTGGTGTCTTCTAGAAATGCTACCTTAAACTGCAGGCCGATGCTATCAGATAGGAATATGACGCAAACCATGTGTGTAATTTAAAATGTTCTAGTAGCTATAGTTTAAAAAGTTAAGAAAAAAAAAAAAAATGAAATTGACCAGATGTCGTGGCTCACACTTGTAATCCCAGCACTTTGGGAGGCCGAGGTGGGAGGATCATTTGAGCCTAAGAGTTTGAGGCCACAGTGAACTGTGATTATGCCACTGCACTCTAGCTTGGGCGACAGATTAAGACCTGTCTTAAAAAATACACACACACACACACACACACACACACACACACAAATTGCAAGTGTTTTTTAAAAAATCTTAATTTAAAAATAATATCTTAAAAAACAAACTGTATATCCCACCAAAGCAGCTATTTTCTTTTTTCTCCTTTCACATGGAAAAATAAACTTAAAATATAATTTGGCAGTTTTTTCTTATAATAAAGAATATGCTCATTGTAAAATACAGATCAGTATAGAAATAAAATAAATAACCCTCACCAAGAAGTAACATGTTACCATTTCATTGAGTTTATTTTGTGTTTAAAAAGTGGCAGGTGAACAGTAATTAAAATCTCTGTGCATCAGTTTTTAAAATCACAGATCTCAAGATTGTGAAGATCAAATGATGTAATGTGTATGGAGCTCTGGCGTATCTGACGTGTGATAAGCTCTCAATAGATGCTTTAATTACATCAATATTAAATACTCTGTAAACAGGATCTTAAATGGCTCCATTTAATTCCATTATATAGATGCACTTTATGTAACTATTTCCTGTTATATATTAGAATCTTTTCCATTTCTCACTAGTTAGACTGTGATATAGTATTCTTTTGCTAAATTCCTGTAAGCAAATATAGCCATTAAGTCTCCTTTTTTAAAGTTCTGTCCTTTAATGGATGCAAATAAGGCTCTTAAAGAATATTATAACTAAGTGGCCCTCCTGTCATAAGGTTCTAACAAAACTTTCCACTTTACCAACATTCTGTGTACTAAATACCCACTTCATTGGAACCACTCTAAACTGAAGAGTAGAATATTAGCGATATGTCTACATAGACTTAGCTGTGTCATCACATAAGGCTTGTATTGTACAAATTTGTGTGAACAATCCTGTGTGTGAGTGGAATAAACTAATATTTTTATGGAGTAAGTAAATAGTAACCTAATAAGGAACAAAGGCAAAAGAACTTCCACCTGGCATCTGTTTACTTTGTAGCTTGGTTTTTGAAAAGTATGTGTTCATTGTTAATTACAAGTAATATTTTGCTGATAAAAATTCAAATGATAGACTGGGTACCGTGGCTCACACCTGTAATCCCAGCTCTTTGCAAGGCCGAGGCTTGAGTATCACTTGAGCCCAGGAATTCAAAACCAGCCTGGGCAACAGTGAGACCTCGTCTCTACAAAAAATAAAATAAATTAGCCAGTTGTGGTGGCACATGCCTGTAGTCCCAGCTACTCAGGAGGCCCAGTTGGGATGGGAGGATTACTTGAGCCTGGGAGGTCGAGGCTGCACTGCACCGTGATGGCCCCACTGCACTCCAGCCTGGGCAACACGCAATGGACCCTGTCTCTTAAGAAAAAAAAAAATTCAGATGATACAGGTGTCTAAGTGTTAATCCCCAGTTTGATTCTATTTTATTCCCAAGAAGTAGCCATTTCTTTCTGTACTTTTTTCCTTTTTTTTTTTTTTTGAGATGGATTTTTTTCTTGTCGCACAGGCTCAATCTTGTGGTGGCGAAATCTTTACTCACTGCAACCTTCACCTCCCGGGTTCCAGTGATTCTCCTGTCTCAGACTCCTGAGTAGCTGGGATTACAGGCCTGTGCCACCATGCCCGGCTAATTGTATTTTTAGTAGAGATGGGGTTTCACCATGTTGGCCAGGCTGATCTCGAACTCCTGATCTCAAGTGATGCACCCGCCTCAGCCTCCCAAAGTGCTGGGATTACAGGCATGAGCCACTGAGCCCAGCCTATTTTTTCTGTTCACATGAAAACTTTAATTCAGTTAAAATTGAGTTTTAACTCAGTTTGTTTTCTTTTTCTTTTCTCCCCCCCCCCTTAACTTCAAATGACACAGTGAGTCATTTGAGTGAGTGAGAAAGCTTTTGCTGTGTGTGATTTCCAGGGTAAGCTTGTAACATGGCTTGTAGGCTTTGGTCACTCCTGGACTATTACCATTGTATCTAAAAGCCCGTTGTCTTGGTCTTGGACAGAGTCCAGAATGCAGGCTATTCTGTGAGCCGGCCAGAGGGTGACACAGGAAAGTACAAGTCCATTCCTCATCACCATCGAGGAGAAGTCCAGTTTCTTGGAAGGTTGGTGCAATTTATTTATGTCTCTTGAAAGTATCCCCTATACTTTCATGTCCAGATGTCTTAGAGCATATTACAGCCCCTCCTCCTCTTCCCCTCTCCAAGGCTCTGTTCTGACAGCTGTTTGACAGTTGTTGCATGTATTTTAACTCTGAGGCAGACCAGTAGGGGGATCAGACCATTGGTGAAAATGTCAATAGTAAGATTATTTTAAGGAAATCTCTCATTCTATGTCTTCAGCATTGTGGTCTCCTCAGTAGCCTTTGGGGAGTTTGAGAAGAACCAGCTTGGATGAAAGTCCCTGAGGTGACAGAGCAGCTGGCCCCTTTTTGCAGGCTCCCATTCTGAATGGGTGTTCTGAGCTTCTGTCTGTGTGCTTGCAGTTGCTGTGTTACCTTTTTTTTTTTTTTTTGGTCTTTTCTAAATTGTGGGAAAGACTGTGCTCCAGACAACCAATTCTAATTGCTGAAATTCCGTTTTCGTGGGAGTAAAATGGCACTGAATACAGAGTATGAACTTTCTCATCTGTTGTATTTTTAATCTTTTCCCTTCCACTTCCCCACTCTCTGACCTTGGCCAAGTTACCCAACATGACTAAGCCTTTCCTCATTTGCTAGCAGGGGCTGGGTGGGCATTAAATGAAATAAGTAAAGCACCTGGCATTAAACACAGGACGTGATTCTAATAACTGCACTCAGCCTGGCATAGCAGAGTAGCTGTGCGCCCGCCTCGTGCTATGGAAGTGCTGCCATTGGCTGCATCGTCTGAGTGCAGAGGTGTGGATCCTCACACAGAGCCACCTCTTCTCTGTTCCGACCCTAAACAGGTATGCCCTGCTGAGGAAGTCAAAAGAACGGCAAGGGCTGGATGGCCTCAACAACCTGAACTACTTTGCAAACATCACATATGACGCCTTGTATAAAAACATAACTGTCAACCTGACACCCGAGCTGGCTCAGGTGAACGAGTACTGAGAGGAGAGAATGTATGTTGGCTTTACCCACCGCCACCAAGAAAGCAGTCTGATGAGATTTTTTTTTGTGGGGGGGGGTCTACACAGCAAGAGAACAGAAATACAGTGTCTCATGAAGGATCACAGGGTTTGGGGGAAAATGTGACCGCACACGCACAAACGCCTTCACTGGATCAGCTGCTGGGACCGAGGGAGTGAGCTTGGGGACATCCTTCGTCAGCACTGGCTTTCTGTTTTCACAAGACAGACGTCTGTCCCGCTGCTCTCTCCCCGTCTCCTACCCCACATCCTGTCTTAGCCACAGTCTCCAGAACCCGTGATGAACTGTGATCTGCCGTGGTCCTGCCGTGGAGCCTGTCCCTACATGTGACCTTGCAGCCTCTTGGCCTTCAGAGCAGAGGCAAACCCAGCACAGGGCAGCTGCGTTTTAGGAAGAGCAAATGAAACTCCACACCATTCTTCTATATCTCTGGTGTTCTCTTTGGTTTCATTTTTTAAAAAAAATTACCTTTGGGTGGGGATAGAGGGTGGAGGGGAGGGTATTTGGGAAAGATAAATAGACATAAATATATAACAATCACTTCTTGAAGAAGTATAATTGTAAATAAGCCATGTAAAATGCCTTTTTAAAATTTAATTTCTAGCTGGCTCCAGTTCAAACCCAGGATTTATATATTAGACCATTTATTTGGTTGGCAAGTACAGGAACTCAGTTAAAATGCTGTTGAAGGATATCATCTCCCGAATGGCTGTTGCCTTGGGAAGGGAGTGGATATAGGGCATGTCACAAAAGAACAAAATAACCCGACCTTTATTGCCGGGAGCTGGCTTCTGCCCCTTTCTTTCTCCCCACGGGTCTTGTCCTTGACTTCTGCTGTGGACTCACTCTTCCCTGTTGGCCACGTATGCGCTCATCCCACTCTCCGCTAAGTGGAGAGCAGGCTGCTTCCTGCCCAAAGCAGGCCCTCCACGGCTCGCTGCGCACACATCCCTGGCTCTCCCCGCTTCATGTTTCGTCCTTTTATCAGCATGTGGTTTGGGAGGGGGGTTGTATGGGAACCCCTCCCCCCCTTCTTTTCTCTGTGGAAACTTGGCCACAGTTTCTGAACAATGTGCCTACATTACCAGCTGGCTTCAGTGATTCCTCTGTTTCCCTTTTTGGTTTCTGGAAAGATTCTTTGTCAACATTAGTAACTGATACACAGAACCAAGGAGCACTGGAGTAGGAAAGAATTGAGCCAGGGAGCCGGTGACACTTGTGTGCTGTGGGGCAGCTGGGATCCAGGAAAGACCAGATTGAAGCTTTGAAATTAGACTAACAAAGCTCCAGATGGCAAGAGCCCAGGTGTGCTGCTTACACCCCCACCTGCATTTTGAAGTCATATTCTTTTTTTTTTTTTTTAAAGACAGGGTCTGGCTGTGTCACCTGGGCTGGAGTACATCGGCACCATCACAGCTCACTGCAGCCTCCATCTCCCAGGCTCAAGCCTTTTCCCACCTCAGCCTTCCATGTAGCTGGGACTACAGGTGCAGACCACCATGCCTGGCTAATGTTTTGTATTTTTAGTAGAGATGGGGTTTCGCCATGTTGCCCAGGCTCCTCTCAAATTCCTGGACTCAAGCAATCCACCCACGTTGACTTCCAAAGTACTGGGATTATAGGCAGGTGTGGGCCATCATGCCCAGCCTTGAAGTCATATTCTAAATTGTATTGGAATTTGTGCCTCTTTGTTTTTTCCCCCGAACCAAAGCCCTCAATTTGTAGTCCCCATCCGCTTCTGCAGAAATCTGGAAAATGCCAGTCCCTCCCCTCCTTTCTTTTCCATACAACATATTTATATATTGTGATGAGGAGTACTTTCTGAAGAGTACTTCGTATTTTTTTTAATTGCCTTGTTTGCCTTCAACTTCCTTGATTTTCATGGTTTACATGGGTGTGTGTAGGGGGGTGTGTGTGTGTGTATATACGTGTGGGTTAGGGCTTTTTTCGTTGCATGTGATGGTTCTGTGGACATATGATCCCCGCAAACTGTGGGAGTGATTGGCCAGGCCTTGTTTTTATGTTTGTGTTTTCTTTTGAAGAATAGAGTGGTATTTAGAAAATAAATTGCATTGCAAAGCTCTTATCGGCTCGTATGAGAGAGCAGGCTCCTGCCCTTGAAAATGCTGGTAAGCTATAGCATATGTTTTTTAAAACTTTTAAGCATTTCATGCTTTAAAATACCTTCACAAGGGAACATTACTCCCAGAGGTTCATTTGGTTTTCCTTTGTTTTATGGTGCATATAGCAATAAAGGACCCCGACCCCATTTCGCCCTCCACCATGCAACCCCACCCCCATCGGGCCTTTGTCCCTGCCGCAGCTTTTCTCCCCTTCTCATTCTCCTCTCCCTTTTCCTCACAGAAGGCTGTGAGTTGCTTTCATTGTGACAACACTGTGATGTCATTTGGAAGGATTTGCCAGTACAGACTGATTCTGAATTATAGGCGGCAGTGTTGTTTGAAGCTCTACATTACCATAATTGCCATCAAGCACACACTGTTGGCAAAAGACTAACACCTGACTTTTGAAATGCTTATAAGAGAACAAAAGGAAAGGTCTCTTTTCACTGCGTAAAGTGGGGTCACTTCGATACCCTTGCGGTCACGTCCAAGTCTGTCTGATGAGTATGGAATCTCTGAATGTAACTGTCATGCATCTACCAGGTCTTGAATATTATATGGGAAATGTCATAGTTAAAAACGTATAGCCAGGCCCGTGTGCCGTTAATAGCGTGGAATTGTCATGTTAAAAAAAACAGGAACCAAGTGTGACCTTGTGCATATGTTGACAGCTGAAATTCTTCATCGCTACTGATGGGTGGCCCCTTAAATTAACCTTGTCTTTGATTGCTGTGTGCAGGGAAAGGTGTCCCTGTTATGCTGTTTTTGGGGGAAAGGGAGTACTTACAAGAATACTCATTTTGACATAATAGGTCCTCTTGTCAAGAGATCCTCTACCACAGACATTAATAGCTGAGCAGCAGCCACATGGATTGATTGTATCCACCACCATTGACAATAGCATTGAGCGTAGCTAGCTTATTTCCATCACTACGTGTTTTTGAGCTTGCTCTTATGTTTTAAGAGGTGCCAGGGGTACATTTTTGCACTGAAATCTAAAGATGTTTTAAAAAACACTTTTCACAAAAAATAGTCCTTTGTCATTACATTATTTACTCATGTGTTTGTACATTTTTGTATGTTAATTTATGAATGATTTTTTCAGTAAAAAATACATATTCAAGAACCAAACCTTGGTGGTTGTTTCTCTTTGTCTAGGACAGGTGGGCTCCTTGGGTGGGGTCTTTCCTTTTTTCCTTTCCTTTCCTACAGGAGTTCAACTTCAGGCAGCTCAGCTGAGCTCTGGGTCTTGCTGGGGTAAATACTGCCTGAGCCATGTTGCAGGTGGATGGACTGAGTGAATAACTACACAGTGTAACAGAGGCGCTGCGCCCACGGTGCTGCCAGGGAACACCCACACTGGTTTTCTTTCAGGAATCACCCAGGTGGTACCAATAAAGTTGAATAAGACACTTGAGTAAGGGGACTTGGGGGTGAAGGGGATGGTGAGGGTTGATTGAGTTTGATTCCAGAAGGTTCTCTGGGATCAGTCTAGGGTTTATCTGCCTGATTCTGCTCAGAGATTATTATCATGACTTCTTTGTGTTGAATGTTTGACACTCACAAACATTAATAAACATATTAATAGTGTCAGATGCTGGGGACACAATAATAGAGAAAATAAGGATCAGTGGTCTCGTTAGCTTATGGTTCACTGGCAGTTATGACTAAAATTGTATCCTCAATACATGCTCCAGAAGAGGAAGCTGTGGGTGATGAGTGCATGGTAGGGCGGGCATCCGGTGGGAATGTAGGGAAGGTGGGAGCGAGTGAGCTAGGGGAGACAAGGAACATGGGTGCACAGCTGCAGGGCAGGGAGGAAGCCAGTGTGGCTGGAGTGGAGGGCAGGGGGTGCACAGGGACGGCCAGGCTGGGGAGGTGGGCGTGGGCCGTGCAGTGCAGGGCTTTGCAGGACAGGGTGAGGAATTTGCATTTCATCCTTAGAGCAATGGATTTGAGAGTTTTCAGCAGGTAGGGCTGTGCACTTGCACTGATGACAGGGCCATTCCCTGAGACGGGGGCACTGGAGTCAGACCAGATTGGTGGGGCAGATAGGAGATCAATTGTGACTGCTGAGTTCAGGGAGTTTTGAGACAACTTGGCAGAGATGGCAGGGTGAGGGCCATGGTAGACTGGGGAGTCTCAGGGTGGAGGTTAGTGAGGACCCAGCAGTGGATGAGATTGCCGGGGGATTGAGAACAAAAAGCACAGAGTGAGAGAAGGCAGCGACCTTGGCCCAGCCTCTGCAGGTTGAGAAAAGGAGGACGAGTGAGCAGGCAGGAGGGTGGGAGGCCGAGCAGGCCAAGAGGGACAGTGGTCAGCAGCGCTGAAGGCAGCAGACAAGCGACACAAGAGGAAGAGGGAGGGAGAAACAGTGACTTGGCAATGGGCAGGTGTTGGAAATGTGGCAGGACCCGTTTTGCTGACCCAATGTGGTAGAAGGAGGAGATAGCGGCAGTGTGGACGTCTCTTAGATTTCCTGGAAAGGGGTAGAGAGAGGTCAGGGCTACAGGAAGCATGCGAGGCTGGGGGCTGGGGGCTGAGATGGGGTCCGGGTTTTGGTTTTCCCACCAGAGAAGTTTGTGTTTTTTTCTGAACACCGGGAATGTCCAAGAGAAAGACAGCTGAATATGTATAAGAGACCAGGTGATCGAGTGGGAATGTCCCTAAACTACTGGCAGGAGATGAGATTCAAACCAGAAAAACTGAACAGGAGGAATTGGGGAGCTTGGTATAGGCCATCCCTTTGGCAGGTAAACACCCCGTGAAGTCCATTGTTGCTATGGAGAAGGTCAGAGATCCTTCCAGCCAGCTGCTGGAGTTGGGATTCAGCAGAATTGCTCCCTGGCACCACCACTTCCTGCACACTCTCAACATCTTTTTTTACTTTTTGGGGAGGTCCAGTAATAAAAATAGTTTCTATTTGTTAAGCACTAGCTATGTGCCAGGGCCCATGCTAAGTGCATTACACAATGTGAGTTCTCAGCTCTTTGAGGCCGACATTGCCCCTTGTTCTAGAACAGGGCTTCTCCACATTGCTCTTGACAAGTGGGGGAGCCGTCCTGCTCATTGCAGGGTGTTCAGCAGCACCCCTAGCCTCCTCCCTCTAGGTACAAATCCAAATGGAACAGCTACTCTAGACAAACTGAAGCCATAGCTTGCCTGAGGTCACAAAGCCAGCAACTGAGCCAGCTGGGGGCATTTTTTACCCCAGAGAAGATGCTCTTGACCCCTAAGCTGCTTCTGCTGACCCAACTTTTTTGCATATGTGCTCTAAATAGCTTTTGTTCACAGACACAGCTGAAAAATCTATTATAAAAGTAACGTGAATATCTGCTTGCTGGAAAATAAGTGTAAACCTCTACTTTCATGTCAGCAGTTTGGCTGATGTCTAAATTTTTTATTTTTTTGAGATGGAGTCTCACTCTGTCACCCAGGCTGGAGTACGGTGGTGCAATTGTTGCTCATCTCAGCCTCAACCTCCTGGGCTCATGCGATCCTCCCGCCTCAGCCTCCTAAGTAGCTGGTACTACAAGCCTACGCCACCATGCTCAGGTAATTTTTATAATTTTTGTAGAGATGGGGTTTTGCCATCTTGCCTAGACTGGTCTTAAACTCCTGGGCGCCAGCTGTCTTCTTGCCTTGGCCTCCCAAAGTGCTGGGATTCCAGATGTGAGCCACCATGTCCAGCAATTGGCTGGCGTCCAGATGTATACCTGCATACCTACATGCATGCTTAGGAAAACAACGGCATAGTTTAAAAACCATGAGTTGTCCTACAATTACTTTTGTTTTTTTTCTTAATGTTTCTGGAGACCTCTTTTCCGTGATTGAAGAATTTTTTCAAATAAAGCTCAGATGTTACCTCCTTGGAGAAGCTTTGATGAGCACCCCTGCTTTTCTGATTGTGGGTCTTGAGAACCCTCATTTCGGAAAGGTCCCGCCCAATACGCTGAAGGAAGGAATACAGCACAGAGAAGTGGAGAAGACTCTGAACAGACAGCCTCACTGGGGTTCTCCACTCAGCCTATTAGTGTTAGACCATCCCCTTTTCATTCAATCACATTTCTACCCTCAGTCATGCCTACCCAACAAAGTCCCCATCAAAGGCTCAAGAGGGCCAGGCCTGGTGGCTCATGCCCATAATCCCAACATTTTGGGAGGCTGAGGTGGGTGGATCACTTGAGGTCAGGAGTTCGAGACCAGCCTGACCAACATGGGGAAGCCCTTTCTCGACTAAAAATGCAAAAATTAGCTGCATGTGGTGGCACAGGCCTGTAATCTCAGCTCACTCAGGAGGCTGAGGCAGGAACTGCCTGAACTCTTGAGGCGGAGGTTGCAGTGAGCCAAGTGCAATGCACTCCAGCCTGGGTGACAGAGTGAGATCCTGTCTCAAAAAAAAACAAACAAACAAAAAAAAAACAAAACTCAGCTTCCAGATAGCTGAACACATGGAGGTTAATAGAAAGGTGAACCAGAACTCATCGACGTTCTGGGAGGGTGGCATGCCCCAACCCTATGGGGACCGGCTCAGGACCCTTCCAGACCTCACCATGTGCATCTCATCTGGCTATTTAACTGTATCCTTTAAAAGAGCCTTGTCTTAAACTGGTAGACATCAGTAAGTTTCCCTGAGTTCTGTGAGCTGCTCTGGCAAATTAATTAAACCCAAAAAGCAGGTCGTGGGAACTCCAATTTGAAGCGGGTCTATCAGAAGTTCTGGAGGCCTGGACTTGTGACTGGTGAGAAGGAAGGGTCAGTCTTGACTGAGCCCTCAATTCATGTGACCTGAGGCTATCTTCAGGTAGATAGCATCAGAGTAGAATTGGGGGATGCCCTGCTGGTGTCCACTGCTTAGTGCTTGGGAAAAAACCCACACACATTTGGCCATAGAAGTCTTCTGTGGCCAGCCTAGTTGGCTCACCCCTATAATCTCAGCACTTTGGGAGGCTGAGATGGGCAGATTACCTGAGATCAGGAGTTTGAGACCAGCCTGGCCAACATGGTGAAACTCTGTCTTGACTGAAAATACAAAAATTAGTTGGGCGTGATGGCAGCTGCCTATAATCCCAACTACTCTGGCAGCTGAAGAGGGAGAATCACTTGAACCCGGGAGGTGGAGGTTGCAGTGAGCTGAGATTGTACCACAGCACTCTAACCTGGGTGACAGAGTGAGACTCTGTCTCAAAAAAAAAAAAAAAAAAAGTCTTCTGTGTTGATTGTTGTAGTGTGAGAACAGAGGAAAAACAGTTTCTTTTTCTGCTCTCACCGGGGCCATATGTAGTCTCTGTCACTCAGCTATTCAGCTTCTCAGTTCTGCCCCCATGGCTGAAGCAGCCCCAGATAACATGTAAACAAACAGGCATTCCAATAAAACTTTATTTAGAAAAACAGGCGGGTGGCCATAGTTTGTGAACCCCCGAGTTTGGCTAAAAATCAATAGAAATGTGAAGAGTGAAGGAGGATTCCAGAACCAGGAAGCAACCCAGGGGAATAAGTAACAATGTGTCCTGGCTAGTTCATTGCTATGTAACACATAATAGCAATAACATGGAAGGAAGTCAAACCGCCAGGGGACAAAAAAGTGGCTGAACAAGCCAGGCTCTGTCAACACAGAGGAAAAGGAGGTGCCACAAAGTGACAGATTACACAGGAACAAGAAACAGCAGGCCAGCAAGTGAAGAAAGGACACACCACAAGAAGGATATGCTTACAACAGAACCCTGGGCCAGGTACAGTGGCTCACGCCTGTAATGCTGGCACTTTGGGAGGCCGAGGTGGGAGGATCGCTTGAAGCCAGGAGTTCAAGACCAACCTGGGCAACATGGCGAGGCCGCATCGCTACAAAAAAATGTATAAAAATTAGCTGTGTGATAGTGTTACGTTTGTAGTTCCAACTACCCAGGAGGCTGAGACGGGAGGATCCTTTGAGCCTGGAAGGATGAGGCTGTAGTGAGCTATGATTGTACCACTGTACTCTAGCCTAGGCAACAGAGCGAGCCCCTGTGTCAAAAAACAAAAACAAAATTGTACATTCCTTGATCCTGGGACATGGCTAAAGTAGTCACTGGAGACTTAGGGCAAGAGACACCACATTTTTGTGTCTGTCAATCCGCCTGAACAGATGATCAGAAATGAAATAGAGGCCAGGTGTCGGGGCGTATACCTGTAATCCCAGCACCTTGGGAGGCTGAGGCAGGTGGGTCACCTGAGGTTGAGAGTTTGAGATCACCCTGGCCAACATGGTGAAACCGGTCTCTACTAAAAATACAAAAATTAGCCAGGCATGATGGTGGGTGCCTCTAATCCCAGCTACTCAGGAGGCTGAGGCAGGAGAATCACTTGAACCCGGGAGGCAGAGGTTGCAGTGAGTCAAGATTGCGCCACTGGACTCCAGTCTGCGTGACAGCACAAGACTCCATCTCAAAAAAAAAATAAAAAAAACAAGAAGAAAAAGAAAAACACAACAGAAGCAAAACAGTTTGGTACTGAAAGGAACTGTTGAGAATCTTAGCTGCCTCTGTCGCTCCCTAGCATCATACATACTCTGAAGTGCTGTTTTTGCCTTGCTTTGCTTTGTCTTTTCTTTGGTCTTTCTTCCCAACTGGGACAGGGGACAAAGGACACTGTTTTGCTCCCTGTTTTATCTCCAGCACCTAGTCTAGAATTTGGCATACTGTGGGACAGAAGGCATGACGCAGGTGCTCAAATATTTGCTGAGTGAATGACAATGAACCTTTTCAATCTGATAGGTAAAGAACCAAATGAGATAAGATTCCAGATGTAGGAAGAGCCAGACACCCCCAGGCTGAACACACTCAGGAGCTGGGTGCTTTTGGCAACATCACATTTCTCTGATCCTATTTTCTCATTTGGAGAAGGGAGGCGATAAGACCTTCCACACAAGGCTATTGTGAAGAGGAAATGCAGCAACATATGTGAGTTACGGAGCGCAGTGCTTCACACACAATACGTGGTCGGTCAGCGGAAACTTTCATCACGGCGGCTTTGCTGCAAAGCACCGTATGTAAATCTAAGGTACTCTTGCTATTAAAGCCTTGTTTTCTGTTTTGTTCTGTTTTTCTTTTTTTTGTTTTGTTTTTGTTTTTGTTTTTTTAATGAGACAAGATCTCACTTTGTCAACCAGGCTGGAGTGCAGTGTCATGATCTCGGCTCACTGCAGGCTCGACCTCCTGGTCTCAAGTGATCCTCCTACTTCAGACTCCTGAGTAGCTGGGACTACAGGCACGTGCCACCACACCTGGCTAATTTTTAAGTTATTTGTAGAGATGAGGTCTCCCTATGTTGCCCAGGCTGGTCTTGAACTCCTGGCCTCAAGCATCCCCCTGCCTTTGTCTCCCAAAATTCTGGGATTACAGGCGTGGGTCACCACATCGAACTTTAAAGCCTTATTTCTTTTCTTTTCTTTCTTTTTTTTTTTTTGAGACAGAGTCTTGCTCTGTCGCTCAGGCTACAGTGCAGTGGGGTGATCTCGGTTCACTAGAACCTCTGCCTCCCAGGTTCAAGCCATTTTCCTGCCTCAGCCTCCCAAATAGCTGGGAATAAAGGTGCACACCACCACACCCAGCTGATTTTTGTACTTTTAGTAGAGACCAGGTTTCACCATGTTGGCCAGGCTGGTCTAGAACTCCTGACCTCGTGATCTGCCTGCCTCGGCTTCCCAAAGTGCTGGGATTACCGGCATGAGCCACCGCGCCTGGTGGAACTAGCATTTGAGTTGGCATCAGGAGCTGCCTGTTAGGCCTGGGGTATTCTAGTGGTCCATGACAGCATCAAGGCCACTCACATATAAATACAACATAAGTAAAGACAATGGGTTTATTAGGATAAGGTGGCTTCAAGACAAGCCTCGTAGCCCAGGTGACCATAGCAACTCTTTTTTTCTTTTCTTTTTTTTTTTTTTTTTTTTTTTTTGAGATGGTATCTCACTCTGTTGCCCAGGCTGGAGTGCAGTGGCTTGATCAGCTCACTGCAACATCTGCCTCCCAGGTTCAAGCAATTCTCCTGCCTGAGCCTCCCCAGTAGCTGGGATTACAGGCGTGTGCCACCATGCCTGGCTAATTTTTGTATTTTTAGTAGAGATGGGGTTTCACCATGTTGGCGAGGCTGGTCTCAAAATCCTGACCTCAAGTGATCCACCCCCCTTGGCCTCCCAAAGTGCTGGAATTACAGGCATGAGCCACCACGCCCGGCATAAATCTTTAGCCACTATTTATTGTGCTTGCTTTACAGATGAGGAAACAGGCTGAGCAAGGAAACTCTGGTCTAGTGAGAATTTGTAAACGGCAAAGTGAAGTTTCAGGGAAGAGATGTTTCCAAGCCACATTCTCATTTCACAATCAAATAAAATTCAAAATAAATTATCAAAAGAAACCTCAAATTTTTAACTTCTTGAAAAATAGCTATTATTTCTAAACAGCCCCTGAATCAGAGGAAAATCGGAACCAAAATGGAAACTTACCTAGCATCATAAAAAGCAGACACTGTTCACACCAAAATGTGTGAGACGTAGCTAATATTGCCCACAGAGGAAAATGTAGTCTTTTTTTTTTTTTTAGGGGAAAGTGCAAACGCAGTCCCCTACTACCACAAATTATGCAGTCGAGTTTCCCACATTTGGGGAAATTGCAGGGGTCAGCACATCCAGAGTGCAATGGATAAGCCTGGCACTGGGAAAACCACCTTCGTGATCATGGTATCTCCCCTGCCAGGCAAGTATGAAAATGTAGTCTTAAAGACATTTATTATTTAAAAATATTGAAAACAAAATGGATTAAGTATTTAACTCAAGAAAATAGAAAATACAATTTTAAAGCCAAAAGAATAGGAATAAGAAATGGAAGGTAAACTCTGCAACTAATGAAATAGAAAAAACAAATGAGTGGAAGTGATAAATAAAATGAAAAAGGTGTTATTTAAAAAGAAAGCACCAGAAGACAGATCAGGAGATAGACAGATCCTGCCTAATCTGATTAAGGCAAAGAGCAAAAAGAGCAAGATTAGGAATAAGTAAGGAGACAATCGTGAAATCATTATTAAGCCATTCAACAAATAGATAACACCCACGATGCATTGGTTTCTGGTTTAGATGCTTCATGTAACAGAGGTGAGCAGGCAGACACGATTCCGATCCTTCATGGAGTTTATTCTGATGGGAGGAGATAAGAAATCAACCAGTAAAGTTATAAGATAGTTTCAAACAGCAAAAAGTGGTTTAACAGGAAGGTAACATGTGAGGAATGCGGAACCTTTTAGATCAGTGACGAGGGAAGATCCCTCTGAGGAGGTGACATGTCAGATGAGACTTGAAAGATGTAGAGTCATCAGCCATGGGAAGTTCTGAGGGAAAAGAACATCAGGCAGTGGGAACAGAAAGAGCAAAGGACCTGTGGTAGAACAGAGCTGCCTCAAGAAAGAGAAAACACTGAAAATCATGATGGACTGTTCAAGAGAGAGAAAGAGCGGTGGCTCACGCCTGTAATCCCAGCACTTTGGAAGGCCAAGGTGGGTGGATCACGAGGTCAGGAGTTCAAGACCAGCCTGGCCAAGATGGTGCAACCCTGTCTCTACTAAAAATACAAAAATCAGCCGGGCATGGTGGCGGGTGCCCATAATCCCAGCTACTCGGGAGGCTGAGGCAACAAATTGCTTGAACATGGGAGGCTGAAGTTGCAGTGAGCTGAGATCATGCCACTGCGCTCCAGCCTGGGTGACAGAACAAGACTCTGCCTTAAAAAAAAAAAAAAAAGCCCAGGTGCAGTGGCTCACATCTGTAATCTCAGCACTTTTGGAGGCCGAGATGGGTGGATCATGAGGGGTCAGGAGTTCAAGAACAACCTGGCCAATATGGTGAAACCCCATCTCTTCAAAAAATACAAAAAAAATTAGCCGGACATGGTGGCATGTAGACCCAGCTACTCAGGAGGCTGAGGCAGAAGAATCGTTTGAACCCAGTATTCAAAGATTGCAGTGAGCCAAGATCATGCCACTGCACTCTGGCCTGGGCGACAGAGCAAGACCTCAAAAAAAAAAGAGAGAGAACTGAAGCACAGCGAAGCGAAAGATCATTGGCAGAGGCAGGGATCACTCAGGATTTTATTCTGAGTGTGTTTTGATCTGGGAGGGCATTCAAAGGGTTTCAAGCAGTGGAGTGAAGTGATCTGATTTCTGTGCTGGGAGAGCCCCTCTGGCTTTAGGTTCCTGGTGGAGATTGGACTCTGTTGGTGAAGGGCCAAGCATGGATGCTGAGCTCCAGTGAGGCATCCAGCTGAGAGGTGATGGGTTGGCTCCAGGTGGTGGAAGTGAAGAGTAGTGGACCACAGTGGAGACTGTAGTCCACCACCTCGATTCCCCTTCAGGACAGAGGCTACAGGATTCACCTTCAGCCAAGAAGAACCACCTCGCCTAATACTGCCTCCTTCACAGGGTCAGCCCCCCGTCTCATGGCCCTGATGTGGGCAACTCAGAAGGGCTGTCTCAGCCTCTGAGCTCTGCTGAGGCCTCTGGTGTGTCTCCATTCCAGCCCCAACATCCCCTGCACCCCTCCCCGCCCACCCTACCCACTTCACAGGTGCTATGCGGGAGAGTGCTCCCTGGTAAATCGCCTGGGTTCCCAGCTCTCTTTCTGAGTCTCTTTCCCAGGGAACCCAACCAAAGACACTAACGGATCAGAAGAGCAGTACAAATAGAATGTGCCACTCAGTGGCAAGTCCTTGCTCCACAGATGATGATTCAGGGAAGGTTCCAGAGCCTCCAGCAGGTCACAGAACCTCTGGCAGAACTGAGGTGACCCCAGCTCTCCTCTTCACAGCTCTATTTCTCTTCCACCTGCAAACCAAGAGAGTCACAATGGAAGGGCCCAAGGTCTGCAAAACCCAGAAATGTGTCAGCAGGGCAGGAAATTGCCACTCTTACTGCTGCGAGTCTTCGTGGCTTTGGTTGCAATTGCGTGGGAGTGTCCTTTTTAGTTTGACAGTGCGCTCTTATAATTGGAGGATTAGGTCATTGGCATTCAAATCAGTCCCTCCCGAGAGACACTGCCAGTCTAGTTTCTGGTAAGCTTCAATTTCCCTGTCGCCGCAGAGCTCCAGCTTTACATACTTCCGAAACCTTGGCCAGGAACAGTGACCTGAAACAGTGAAACTGTTCTCCTATTCTAAATTTGAACCGTTCAGCCCTCTGGGTCTGCAGCTTTCTGCTTCTCACTTGCTGGCTTCTTGGGTCAGAGTGGGGCTGCTTTCATTCACTCATTCGCTCACTCAGTCATGTTATTTATTCATCAGACATCTCTGATGTTGCTGACCAGGGGCTCAATGTCTAGACAGAGAGATGAAGATGACCCTGCCCTCAAATGGCTCATGCCCAGCTTGGGGAGACAGATGATCTTCCTAATGTTTCACTATGAATGACTTATCTTCTTTGGGACCAGTTCAGAATGCTTTGAATGCCCCAAAGCAGAGTTTGCTATTCCCTAGGCAGTGTGCAGCCAAGTTAGGTTCTTGAATAGGAGAGTGGCCTGATTAAAGGTGTACTTTAGGTTTGTTTATCTGGTTGCATATCCATTCATTCATCCATCCACCCACTCATCCATCCATCCATCCATCCATCCATCCCGTTTATCCATCCATCTTATCCACTCATCCATCCATTTATCTCATCCATTCAACTATCCATCCCATCCATCCCATTCATCCATCCATCCCATCCATCTCATTCATCCATCCATCCATTCATCCCACTGATTCATCCATCTATCCATCCATCCATCCATTCCTCCCATCCATCCATTCACCACATCCAACCATCCACCCATCTATCTTTTGGTCCAACCATCCATTCATCTCATTCATCCATCCATCTATCCATTCATCTGTCCATCTCATCCATCCATCCATTCATCACATCCATCCATCCCCGTCCATCTCATCCATCCATCCATTCATCACATCCATCCATCCCCACCCATCCATCCATCCATTCATCCATCCATCCATTCATCCTATCCATCCTATTCATCCATCCATCTTCATCTCTCAACTGTCCATCTATCCATCCATCCCATCCACTCACCCATCATCCATCTAGCCATCTTACCATCCATCCATTCATCCATCCACTTCATCCATCCATTCATCCCAACCAACCATTTATTGCATCCATCCATGGTGAGGTTTCTTTTTTTCTTTTTCCTTTTTTTTTTTCTTTTTTTTTTTTTTTTCATAGAGATGGGGTTTCACCATGTTGGCCAGGATAGTCTCGATCTCTTGACCTCGTGATCCACTCGCCTCAGCCTCCCAAAGTGCTGGGATTACAGGCGTGAGCCACCGCGCCTGGCCCCCTGGTGAGGTTTCACTGTATCTATCCATCCTATTCATCTCAGCCATTCATTCATCCATCTCATCCATCCATCCTTATCCATCCATTCATCATCCATCCTTCCATCCCATCCATCCATCCAATATTAATTGAGTATCTGCTATGTGCCAAGCACTGTGCTGTGTGTACCTGGTTTCCATCTAAAGCACTGAACAAGAAATATATTAAATTCCTGCCTTCATGAAGCCAACATTCTGGGGAATAGGAGTGGATAGACAGTAAACAAGTCAACAAGTAAGTGAACTCCAGACAGTGCTGAGTTATGAAGGGAATAAACAGGGCGATGGGGTTGAGAGTGACCTGGGTGGAGGGTGAGGTCCTTTAATTAGATGGTCAGGGAAGTGATCTCTGGGGAGGTGATGGTTGAGCAGGGCTTTAAAAGAAGAGAAAGAGGCAGTTATAGTAAGAGCAGAGGGAAGAGAGTTACAGACAGACGACACAGCAAGTGCACAGGCCCTTAGGCAGGAAAGAACTTGGCTTGCTGGAGAATGTGAAAGGAAGCCAGTGTGGCTGAAGAGGAAGGGAGGAGGGAAGGCTGGAGAGGAAGATGGGGCCCTGTAGGCCAATGTGAGGACTTCGGAGTTTTTGGAAACACAGCCAGAGGCCACTGGAAGGTTTTCAGCAGGCAAGTGACATGTTTTGATTTACGTTTCTGAAAGTTACCCCTGGCTGCATGTGAAGCAAATGTAGCCGCAAAAACCAGCAAGGAGGTCAAGGGCGAGGACGGTAGCAGCCTGGACCACGGTGGTGGCCATGGAATTACAGAGAAATGGACAACTCCGGACAAATTTTGGAGCTGGTGGGAGGCAAAGGAGGCCTTGAGAGTGATAACCTCACTTTGATGCTTGGACTACAAGGTGATGTCACTGAGGACCAAAGACTGGAGTGTGGAGATGAGGAGGGAGGAATGCAATAAGTCTTTGGGGAAACCAAGCTGTGTTTTTAGGATATTTCGAGTAGGTAATTAGACTTTCAAGTCCAGAGCCCTGGAGGGAGATCAAGGATGCTGTTGGGAGTCTGAGACGTATCAGAACACACGTTTGTTTAATGCCACGGAGTGGAACTGCCAGGAAGGAGGAGGAGGGGCGGGGCCCATGGAGCATCTAGTGTCAGGAACAGAGGCTGTTTCGAGGAGGATGTTTCGGGAAGGAGAGGGTGGTCAGCAGTGTCGGACGCTGCTGAGAAGTGGCTATGAGTATGGGATCCCATGGCGGGACTTGGCAGCAAGGATGGCAATGCCAAGAGCCATTCGGTGGCACAGAGGCTGGAGGCCTGCTCAGGGGCACCAAGGAGAGGGTGGCGGTGTGGAAGTGGGTTGGGGAGTATGCACTGCTTCCACCGGAAGTTCAGCCATAGGCGGGGTGGAGCACTGGGCGCTTGTTGGAAGATCATGAGGGTCAAGGGAGCACATTGTAGGTTTTTTTTTTTTTGGCTTGTTTGTTTTTGAGACGGAGTCTCACTCTGTCGCCGAGGCTAGAGTGCAATGGCACGATCTTGGCTCACTGCAACCTCTGCCTCCTGGGTTCAAGTGATTCTCCTGCCTCAGCCTCCTGAGTAGCTGGGACTACAGGCACCTGCCGCCACGCCTGGCTAATTTTTGTATTTTTAGTAGAGACGGGGTTTCATTGTGTTGGCTAGGCTGGTCTTGAACTTCTGACCTCAGGTGATCTTCCCACCGTGGCCTCCCTAAGTGCAGGGATTACAGGTGTGAGCCACAGCGCCCAGCCTCATTGTATGTTTTTTAACACTGGAGATCCTGGGAGGAGGAGAAACTGAGGCTGCACGAGAGAGGCAACTGGGTTCCAGTATCGCCAACCGTGTGCTCACTATGAGACCTTGGGCACATTACAGGGACATTCTGGGCCTCGGGTTTTGCATCCCTAAAATGGGCCATGTGGGCCCCAGGTGACTTGTATGTTGAGGTGGGCTCGTCCTGGGTGGGAGAGGTCCCCAGGACAGGGCAGGCTCCAGCACAGAGGCAGCTTCCATTTGTGATTGTCCCAGGCTGTCCCCAGGAGGCCATCAGGCCCCACCAGACTCACTTTGCTGCACTGACAATCCTCCCTTGCTCCAAAGTTCACGATCAGGCCTGGCTGGTCCCTTGAGGCTCAGTCCTGAATGCTGTACTTTACTGAGGGGCTGGGGGGCACTAAAGCTTTAGAATCTGAGGTCCAGGCAAAGGAACTCTGGAATGACAAGGACTTGGATTTCACCCAGGCTTTGCCACTTCCTGGCTTGGGAACCTTGAACAAGGCCTTTACCTTTTTTTTTTTTTTTTTGAGATGGAGTTTCCTTCTATCGCCCAGGCTGGAGTGCAGTGGTGGTCTCAGCTCACTGCAACCTCCACCTCCTGGGTTCAAGCTATTCTCCTGCATCAGCCTCGCAAGTAGCCAGGACTACAGGCTAATTTTTGTATTTTTAGTAGAGACAGGGTTTTACTATATTGGCCAGACTGGTCTCAAACGCCTGACCTCGTGATCCGCCTGTCTTGGCCTCCCAAAGTGCTGGGATGACAGGTGTGAGCCACTGTGCCCGGCCAGGACTTTACCTCTTTAGGTCTTAGTTTCCTCAACTGCAAAATGGGAATCACCATGCATCATCATCATCATCTGTTATTAAGAAGATTAAGTTAGATAATAGCTGCACATATTAAGTGCTCAATAAATGCTAGCAGCCGGGCACGGTGACTCAAGCCTGTAATCCCAGCACTTTGGTAGGCCGAGGCGGGTGGATCACAAGGTCAAGAGATCGAGACCATCCTGGTCAACATGGTGAAACCCCGTCTCTACGGAAAATACAAATCAGCTGGGCATGGTGGCGCGTGCCTGTAATCCCAGCTACTCAGGAGGCTGAGGCAGGAGAATTGCCTGAACCCAGGAGGCGGAGGTTGCAGTGAGCCGAGATCGCGCCACTGCACTCCAGCCTGGGTAACAAGAGCGAAACTCTGTCTCAAAATAAATAAATAAATAAAATAAATGCTAGCTGGCTTGCCCTATCTATCTTGCTTATAGAAGCTGAGTTCTGCTTAGGAAGCTCTCTCTTCTTGTGTCCTGTTATCTGGGTGGAGCCTGGGCCCCTGGGGTTCTGATGGGGTAGGCTTGGCCTCTGCCACACCCACAGGAGTCTAATCCTGTGAGGCCCACAGCTTCCCCACTGCCTGCATTTATCTGTCCTGCCTTTCTGCCCTCTGTTCTAAACTCAGTATCAGGAATTGGCCAGGATTCTACCCAGCACAAAGGGAGGAGCACGGCGGCCTGGGGCCTGGGCCAATAGCAGGGGCACTGCAGGCCAGGGAGGGCAGGGGACTTGCCCAAGGCCACACAGCAAAGGGAGGAGGGCAGATCTGGGGGTTGTTTGTCACTCTGGCTTCTTCGGGACATCTAGCCCAGGCGTCAGTGGCTGTGCTTGGTAGCTGCTGGGCAGGACACCAAGGACGGACCCTGGGGCGGCTCCCAGCCATTGGAGGTTAGCTCCTGCCAGGCCTGGTGACTCAGCAGGGCCTGGTCATGTTCCCCACAGTCCCACGGTGTAGGTCCTTCATGCCTGCCAACACCCAGTGTCACCTAGGTTGCAGGGCAGGGCTTAGCAGATGGGGACCTGTGCTGCCTCCAGCTGGCATTGTTCAGTCCTCTCCAGCCCTGCAGATCCCACAGCCCAGTGGGATCTGAATCCTGGCATGGTCTCTACGCAGCTGTGTGACCTTAGGTAAATCATTCAATCTCTGCTCATCAGTTTCCTCATCTGTGAAATGGGGATGTTAATAATGCCTACACTCTTTGATAGGATTTAAAATGCAACTGGCTGGATGTGTTGGCTTATGCCTGTAATCCCAGCACTTTAGGAGGCTGAGGCCGGAGGATCGCTTGAGTGCAGGAGTTTGAGACCAGCCCTGGCAACATAGCGAGTCTCCATCTCCACAAAAAATAAAAAAATTAGTCAGGTGTGGTGGCGCATGCCTGGAGTCCCAGCTACTCATGAGGCTGAGGTAGGAGGATCCCTTGAGCCTATTAGGTGGAGGCTTCAGTGAGCTGAGATTGCACCACTGCACTCCAGCCTGGGTGACAGAGCAAGACCCTGTCTGGGGAAAAGAAAAAAAGCAAAACACTAAATCCTCCGGAGGCTCCCCCTGCACTTGGAAGAAAGCCCTCTTCCCTACCCGCAAGGCCTTGCGGAGTCCGCCTCGTCTCCACGGGGCCGCGCCGCCCAACTCTCCCTTTGTTTTCTCTATTCCAGCCGCTCTGGCCTCCTCACTGTGTCTCTGTCTCCCTGAGCTCATTCCTACTCCGGACATTCAGCTTTGCTGGTCCCTCTGTGTCCAAGTCCCTGGAGGTGCCCTGTGCTGTGTGGGTGAAGAAGGGCAAAATAAGAGCAGCTTTTACCAGCCAGTTTCTCATTCACTCATTAATGCATTTCTTCATTTAAAATTATTTCCCTGAGCATCTACTGTGTGGCAGACCCCAAGGTAGGTGCTGGGGATGAAATTGTGGAGTATCCTGGTTATATCAACTCTCCGGGTAGGAGGGTCCTGACCCTTGGCTTCCGAACCTTCAATAGCTCCCTGTTGCCCCAGGCCAAAGTCCACACTTCCGATCTCAGAATGCTAGCTCTTCTTACGCGGGTCCCACTGGCTGTGTTAGTAGCTCTCAGGGTTCCGGAGGCCATTGCCACTGCTACCGAATTGTTTTATATTCTCAGGGTTTCTGCTCCTGCTCCCCACACCCTGACACCTGGCTGCACTCACACAAACATGCAGTTGCCCGGATTCCCCCTGGCTCTTCCTGGCCCTGCCCACATCCACCTTCCCCGCCGAGCTTGGGTGGGTGTTGATGCTCTCTCAGTCCAACATCATTTATTTATTTATTTGAGACAGGGACTTGCTCTGTCACCAAGGCTGGAGTGCAGTGGTACAATCTCGGCTCACTGTAGCCTCAACGTCACAGGCTCAAGCGATCCTCCTACCTCAGCCTCCCGAGTAGCTGGCACTCCAGGCACGCACCACCATGCCTGGCCTGCATCATTGTTTCAGGCCCTCAGCCTACGGGCCATTCGTTGTGGAAATGGTCTCTCATCAGGACGTCATCAACTCCGTAGCCTAGTAGGGACGATCTTGTCCCTGTTTCACAGATGAGGAAATCAAGGCACAGGGAGGTTAAGTAACTTGCCCAAGGACACATAGCTAGTACAGGGGACTTGAGCCCAGCAGGCTGACCCCAGGTCTGCATTCTTCACATTTCTGCTCTGCTATCTTCACTATTCAGCTGGGCCTTTCCAGAAATGCTTCCTATTATCAGCCTGGGAACGTGCCTCATGCTTCCCACCTGCCCATGGAGGGAGGCCCAGCTCCTGCTGCTTTGCAGCCACCCCTCCCCTGCTGGCTCTGCAGAGCTGCTTCAGCTGGGAGGCCTGCGCTTTCTTTGGCCTGCTCTTCCCAGGCTGCGCTCCAAAGCCTTGGAACATTCTATAATCTCTGTGCTGGGGCCTCTGTGCTGGGTGCTTTGCAGTCTGCCCTGTGTGGGGCTCTCATTATCCCCATCTGATGGATGGGGAAACTGAGGCTTGGACAAAGGAGATCGCACCCACCCCACACTGGAAAGCAGGAGATCTGTGGAACCCAGGTCTGTCTGACCGAAACCCCAGCCATGCTCACCTGCGCATCTCCATGCTTACTGTCATGATAGCCGACCATGAAAGCTGACTACTATGGCCGACCACCACTACAGACCACCACAGATGACCACTCCAGCCAGCCACCATAGCTGACCACTGGAGTGACTACCTGCTGTTAAACACCTGCTAGGTCAGGCCTGCTTCCCACCACTCTACCCAGACAGTCTCACTCCATCGCTGGAAGGTTGCTTCTATGTTTCACCCCATTTAATTAATTAATTTGTTTATTCATTCATTCACTTATTCATTCATTTATTTAGACTGAGTGTCGTTCTGTTGCCCAGGCTTGAGTGCAGTGGCGGGATCTTGGCTCACTGCAGCCTCGATCTCCTGGGCTCAAGTGATTGTCCCACCTCAGCCTCCCGAGTAGCTGGGACTACAGGCGTGCACCACCATGCCCGGCTAATTTTTGTATCTTTTGCAGAGACGGGGTTTCACCATGTTGGCCAGCTGGTCTCAAACTCCTGGACTCAAGCGATCTACTCACTTTGGCCTCCCAAAGTGCTGGGATTACAGGCGTGAGCCACCATGCCCAGCTTTCACCCTGTGTTAGAGATGAGGGAACTTAGGCTGAGAGGGAGCATGACATGGCCAAGGTCACTGGGCTAGCAGGAGGCAGGGCTAGACTTAGAATCAGGGCTGGGGACTGCAAAAGCCTCAGACTGCTGCCTGCATGTCCCAGTGACCAAGCCGCCTGCATTTCCTCCCCACCCCAGGGAAACCTGAGTCTCCTGAGAAGTTCTGGCCTTTCTATTGTCTCCACCCAAAGATCCTTGGGAGTTGACAAGAGGTAGCTGCCTTGGGCTTCCGGCTTGGGCTGCCCTGGGCCCTTCCCATGTGGCTGTCAATGGGCCTTTGTGTGTCCAGCCTGCCCGGCTCCTGTCCACACCACATGGCTTCCTGATGACTTGGGGCACTCTTCTGGCATCTGTGTGTAGCCTGGGGATTCATCACCCACTGGGCAGGACACTCTAAGGGCTCTAAGGCAAGGACTTGAGCAGCCCCTAGGCCTTTGCGCTGCCTGTTCCCTCTGCCAGGAAAGACCTTTCTTCAATTTCCACCATGATCAGCAGCATCTGTCCTTCAAGGCACAACTCAAATGGCACCACTTCAAAGAGGTGCCCATCTGGCTCACTAGAAGGTGCATTCCAAGAGGGCAGGGTTTGTGGGCTGGGTAGGGGAGACAGACAATAAAGAAGCTAACATTAGGCTGGGCGCAGTGGCATAATCCCAGCACTTGGGGAGGCTGAGGCGGGACGATCACTTGAACCCAGGAGTTTGAGACTAGCCTGGGCAAAATAATGAGACCCTGTCTCTACTAAAAATAAAAAAAAAATTTAGCTGGGTGTGGTGGTGCACACCCGTGGTCACAGCTACTTGGAGGTGGAAGGATCACTTGAACCCAGGAGATTGAGGCTATGGTGAGCCAAGATTGTGCCATTGCATTGCAGCCTGGGTAACAGTGCGGGACCTTGTCTCCAAAACAAAACAAAACAAAACAAAAACCCAAAATGTAATAAATTAACATTTCACCAAGATCCTTTCAGGTCATTGAGTGGAGCATGTCTAGGACGGTCTTTCTGGAGGTGGTGACATTTGAACAGAAACCTGGATGAAAAGCAGAAATCTTACTGACATCTGGGGGAAAGAAATCTTACTGATATCTATGGTTCCAACCATAGGATCAGCATGTGTGAAGGTCCTGAGGCAGGAGTATGAGGAGCCATGAGGGGCTGGTGTGTCTGCATAGGGTGAGTGAGGGCAAGAGTGGGAAGAGAAGAGGTCTGCTAGGGACGGGGTAGGGACAGATCAGTAGGGCCTGTGGAGAACTTCGGCTTTGACTCTGAGCGAGGAGAGTTCCAAGGCACAGCATCATCTGATGTAGGTTGAACTATATGGGGGCAAAACCGGAAGCCCAAAATTTGTTTGTCCAACCAGATGGAGCCGCCACTGTGTTCCAGGTACACTCCTGGCTCTGCAGATTCAGCAGCAAACAATTTAGACCGAAGTCTCTGGCCTCGCGAAGCTCACATTCTCGAGCTGGGAGCCTGATGATCAACCAGAGAAATGAGTGAAATAATTAGTGTATCAGCCATGATATGGAGAAAACGTAAGCTGGGAAACGTCAGGGTTCAGGTGTGCTTGGCACAGGCAATGTTCATGCGGCAGGTGCTGTTCGCCCAGCCTGTGATCCTCTGGAAGGAGCAGTGGTCTTGCCCTGGCTCGGTCTCAGACCCCATCTTGGTGCCTGGCTCCAAAATGGACTCCTATCTCATTCTCCATATGGGGAAACTGAGGCTCAGAGAGCTCTTGCGACTTGCCCAAGGACACACAGCTAATAAATGGCAAACCTGGAGGCACCAGCGGTCCCCTCGCCTGTGGGGTGGATGCACTTGGTTCTGGTGTTCTACTGTCCGGAGTGGCTGCCTCGTGGTCATCTGGGGGCCAGCTTTGTCTGGGCGCATGACTCCTGCTGGTGCACGACGCTCGGGACAGGTGACAAGCCACCCCTGTGAACCCCTGTGGAGCCCAGGCGCAGGCACACAGTAGGCGCTGGCACACAGTAGGCGCTGGCACACTGTAGGCGCTGGCACACGGTAGGCACTCACACTGTAGGCGCTGGCACACGGTAGGCGCTGGCACACAGTAGGCGCAGGCACACAGTAGGCGCTGGCACACTAGGCGCTGGCACACAGTAGGCGCGGGCACACAGTAGGCGCTGGCACACAGTAGGCGCTGGCACACTGTAGGCTCTCAGTAAACGAATGTGGTTCAGCAGGCCATGGCTCTGACTGCCGTGGGGGCGACTTTCCCCTCCAGGGGGCGCCTGGCGATGTCTGGAGACAGTTCAGCTGTCACATGGAGCGGGCGGGGAAGGAGGGAGGCAACAAACTTCCAGTGAGCCGTGAGCGGAGGCCAAGGGTCCTGCCCCGAGCAGGGCAGCTCGTCCTGAGGATGACCCGGTCCCTGCGAGTCCCAGGTGCGGCTGGGGCGCCCCCTGGTGGCTGCACGGGGCATCGCAGCAGTCGTGAGGAGCCTGGCTTTGGGAAAGGTCGTTCCTGCAGCACCCGCGTGGTGATGACACCAGCAACGTGATAACCGCACCGTGAGCGCGTGCCACTCAACACCAGGGTAAACCCAAACTCCACGTCCGCACTGCCGGGCAACTCAGGGTGAATGCATCTGCAACCTAGTCCTTATCCAGAAACCTGCCCTGCCCACAGCCTGCGTGGCCTTAAGGCCAGCCAGCTCCACCCTCCCCAGAGGCTGTCTGCCACCCCCATGTCCCATCCCCCAGCTAAGCCTGTCGGTTCCACCTTCAGGATACATCCAGACTCTGTCTTCCCCACTCCACAGCCCCACCAAGCCCAGCCGGCATCCTGGGTCCTAAGTCTGGCCTTCTCGTGGAGTGCTCTTGTAAGAGCCTAAGTCAGGCCACGCTCCTCCTCTGGTCAGAACCCTCCATGGCTCCCATCTCACTCACAGTGAGAGCCAAGGTCCCTAAATGGCCCTCAAGGCCTCACCCCATGGTTTAAAATTGAAACACAATCCAGCCAGCCCCACCCTCTCATTATTCTGTGCCTTTTTTTTTTTTTTTTTTTTTTTTTTTTTAAGACAGGGTCTCACTCTGTCACCCAGGCTTGAGTGCAGTGGTGCGATCTCTGCTCATTGAAACCTCCACCTCCCGGGCTCAAGCGATTCTCATGCCTCAACCTCTGGAGTGGCTGAGATTACAGGTGCATACCACCATACCCAGCTAGTTTTTGTATTTTTAGTAGAGATGGGGTTCCACCATGTTGGCCAGGCTGGTCTCAAATTCCTGACCTCAAGTGATTCGCTTGCCTCAGCCACCCAAAGTGCTGGGATTACAGGTGTGAGCCACTGTGCCCAGCCTTTTTGAGACAGGGTCTTGCTCTGTCACCCAGGCTGGAGTTCAGTGACACAATCATGGCTCACTGCAGTCCCGAACTCCTAGGCTCAAGCAATCCTACCATTTCAGTCTCCTAAGTAGGTGGGACTACAGGCATGAGCCACCATGCCTGGCTAATTTTTTTGTGTTTTTAGTGGAGACAGAGTCTTGCTATGTTGCTTAGGCTGGTCTCAAACTCCTGGGATCAGGTGATTCTCCTACCTTAGCCTTCCAAAGTGCTGGGATTACAGGTGTAAGCCACGGTGCACAGCCTGTACTCTATTTTTATGTACAGCAAGAATCCTCAAGTGCCATTTTACTTATTTGTCTTGCTTATTGCCCATCTCCTCCGTGTGAACAGCTGCTGGGGGCAGGGAGGGGCTGTCTTTCTGGTCACTGGCATCTCTCCAGAACTCAGCACTGTGTCTGGCACTCAGTAGGTGTTCAACTAATATTTGTTGGATGGATGGGTGGGTGGGTGGGTAGATGGATGGACGGAAGGACGGATGGACGGACGGACGGATGGACGGATGGATGGTTGGATGGACAGACGGATGGATGAATGGATGGATGGACAGACGGATGGACGGACGGATGGACGGACGGATGGACAGACGGATGGATGGATGGATGGATGATTAGGTGGATGGATAGGTAGATGGATGGATCTGTCAGTAGCAGCAGAGCAATTAAACAGCACAAATCCCAGCCTCACACTAGAACTTTGTGGGTTCTGGTTCCACCTCCACCACCTATAAGCTGTGCAACCTTGGATGGGCTAGATGACCTCTCTGGGCCTCAGCTTGCTAACAGAAATAAAAAGAGCACCCATCTTGTGTTCTGACAGCATTAAATACCTTAATCCATGTAAACCCTCTGCTAAGCCTGGGCTTAGGCACACAGCAGGTGCTTAGTAAACACATGCAGATGAACAGGCGCCAGGGCAGTGATTCTGACTGCTCTGTGGTAAGCAGTAGGTGCTGCATGGGGACAAGTGTCTTACTTTAGTCACTGTTCCCAGCCTTTCTCCTCCTCCGCTCTCCGCCCTCAAACCCCTGAAGGGTAGGGGACATGTCTCAGTCATCTTCAGTCCTTTGCACATAGTAGGTGCTCATTAAGTGCTGGCGTTGAGGGGAGGACACTGATGTTGGAGGAATGCCTTCTGTTTGCCCTGCAAACTGAAAGGCAGATTCTCCTACCCCGCCATAATTGCAGGTGAAACCGAGGCTCAGGGAGCCCTGAGAGCAGAGGGAGGGATGTCATTCTGCAGAGCGACCAGCAGGGGGCGAGCGGGACCGCTCTGTGGCTCTGCAGATACAGCAGCAAGCAGCTTAGATATATTCATTTACTGAGCGCCAGCAGCGGCAGGTGCGCTGCTCTGAGAGTGAACGCTGCCTTACATTTTGCACTGTAGGCACCTCGCTTCTCTCACGTTAGTACCAGCCCTGGTCGGAAGGGCCCTGTCTTACCAGGACACGCCTTTCTTCTGCCTTGCATCGAGCGTTTACGCTCTCCCAGGCGCTGTGCTAAGGGCTTCCCACGTGTATTAGCGCATGTGGTCTTCATGACAACAGATATGCGGCAGGTCCTGTTACTGCCCCCTTTCTGCAGAGGTGGTAACAGTCCAGGGGAGGTCACCAGCCAGAGGCAATGCTGTTTCACCATTGCATGCTGGGGGCAGGAAGGCAGATCTCACGCCTTCGGATCTCATGCCACGACTGTGTTAAATATGTGTGTGGTCTAGTCTGCAGAGGGGTGCATGTACCTGCATGAAAGAAGGGAAGCAGACATTTGTGACCAAGAAGGTGGACTGTGGCGAAGCATAAGAATTTGTCTAAGTTATTACATCGGGGGCCTCTCCATGTCAGAGAAGCGGGGTACTGGGGGAGCCCAGAAGGGGAGAACTTGGTCCAGCCTCCCGGCAGAGGGAGAAACCCACCTGATGTTTTGGGGAGGAATCATGGCTACCAGGTGGAAGCAGGAGGACATTTCAGGCTTGAGAAAAAAAGTGTCCAAAGGCCCTGGGGCTGTTCAGGGAACCCCAGTAGCTGAGTCTGACTAAAGTGGAGTGAAAGGGAGGAGGGAGGCAGGATGAGGCAGACATATGGTGGGGCTTGATTCACTGAGACTTGACAGAGGCAGAGGCAGAGCATGGGGTCAGAGCAGGGCATGCAGGACACTGTGAAGTCCTGGAAAATAGTCTTCTACCTCCTGCAGGAACTTCAAAGGGCTATCAGTGTTCCCCTCTTCCAGATGGGCAAGCTCAGAGAGGTGGGACAACTTGCCCAGATGGCCTGTACATGGTAGGTTGGGATTTAAACCTGCTCTGGGCACCTCTGCACTTTGCTGCTTTTTGAGAAAACACCATGAACTCAGAACAAGTCCATGAATTCTGACTGACTGAATGAATGTATACGTGGGTGGATAGGTGGGTGGATGGATGGATGGATGAATGAATGGATGGATGGATGAATGAATGAATGGATGGGTGGGTAGATGGATGGACGGATGAATGGATGGATGGATGGATGGATGGATGGATGGACGGACAGACGAATGGATGGATAGACAGATGGACGAATGGACAGATGGGTGAATGGATGGACAAACGGACAGACGGATGGATGAATGGGTGGGTGGGTGGGTGGATGGATGGATGGATAGATGTGTGGATGGATGGATAGATGTGTGGATGGATGGATGGATGGATGGATAGATGTGTGGATGGATGGATGGATGGATGGATGGATGGATGGATGGATGGATAGATGGGTGGGTGGATGGATGGATGGATGGATGGATGGATGGATAGATGGGTGGATGGATGGATGGATGGATGGATGGATGGATGGGTGGGTGGATGGATGGATCTGCCAATAGCAGCATAGTGGTTAAAGAGCACAAATCCCAGCCTCACATTAGAACTTTGTGGATCTGGTTCCACCTCCACCACCTACAAGCTGTGCAACCTTGGATGGGCTAGGTGATATCTCTGGGCCTCAGCTTCCTAACAGGAATAAAAGTAGCACACATCTTGTTCTGAAAGCCTTAAATGCAACTCATGTGCCTGGCACTGGGCTGAGTGTTTTCTCAGTATTGTTTTATTGAATTCTCAGAAATCACAATAGAAATGAGGTGTTATCATTTTCTTTTCTTTTACAGATAAAGCACAGAGCTCAGAGAAGGCAAGTGACTTGCCTAAAATCACAGAGCCCACAGAGTCACAGCCAGAATGGAAGCCCAGGCCCTCTGATCTGGAGTCTGCCCTCTTCACCGTGGCTCCTGAGTCTCCCAAACTCCGGGCAGCTTTGGATTTTGTGCCATCTGTGTTTTGTCTTCCTTAAAATATCTTTTAAGTGGACTTTCTGCCCACGTTTTTCTTTAACTAAACCTGTTTCTGCACAGAAAAAACTTTATATCATTAGCAAACATGGAAAACCTGTATCATTTATCATGAAAACAATTGTGAAAATAAGGCTGGGCACCAGGTGTGGTGGCTCACCCCTGTAATCCCAGCACTTTGGGAGGCCAAGGCAGGTGAATCACAAGGTCAGAAGTTTGAGACCAGCCTGGCCAACATAGTGAAACTCCGTCTCTACTAAAAATACAAAAGTTATCTGGGCACTCAGGAGACTGAGGCAGGAGAGTCACTTGAACCCGGAAGGCAGAGGTTGTGGTGAGCCGAGATCGCACCACCACACTCCAGCCTGGGCAACAAAGTGAGACTTTGTCTCAAAAAAAAAAAAAAAAAAGGAAAAGAGAAGAAAGGCTGGGCAAGGTGGCTTATTCCTGTAATCCCAGCACTTTAGGAGGTCGAGGCAGGCAGATCACCTGAGGTCAGGAGTTCAAGACTGCCTGGCCAACATGGTGAAACCCTGTCTCTACTAAAAATACAAAAATTAGCCAGGCATGGTGGCACACACCTGTAGTCCCAGCTACTCGGGAGGCTGCGGCAGGAGAATCACCAGGAGGCGGAGGTTGCGGGTTGAGCTGGGATAGCACCACTGCACTCAAGCCTGGGCGGCAGAGTGAGACTGTCTCAAAAACAAAATTATGAAAATAAGCACAAGAAATGCTAAAAATATCATGATATTCTTGCCAGATGCTCTTGCTGGTGCAGTCTGGAGTCGGGGGCCTGTGAGAATTTCGTTAGAAAGGAGAGAGTTAGCAAGGTGATGGGGAGATGTTAGCGGCAGGGATTATTTTTTTTTCTTGAAGTGCTCAGAGCAGCTGCAAGAGAATCCCTGTAGGAAGAACTTCTGCTCTGTGACTCCATGCCCGGTGGGACCTAGAATAACCCACAGACCTCAAGTGTGGCAGCAGCTGGGGGGCCTCTCAGCCCCAGGCCTGATCCTTCTTCTCAGCTGAACTGGGGCTGTCCCACGCCCTGCGTCAGGGTCCTTGTCTGTGCACCAGATGGGCGGGGGGCTCCTGGCGGCAGAGCCATGCCCTCTCACCCTCTGCTCCTCGCTGGCAGAGGCCCCTCAAGGCAGGGTACACAGCTGGTGCTCAGACAGGGCTCCAGAGCCTGGGCTGCAGAGATTCAGCGTTTGGTGGCTGGTTTTATTTTTTGTTTGTTTTGTTTTTAACAGAAACATGTTCCCTGCACCACGAACTCTTTCCTGGGCAGGGTTGGGAAACCATTTCCAGATGGAAAATAATTTTAGGGAAGAGGAACAGCTAAGATTACAGGCCATTCTGCTGCCAGCTCCGCTGGGACAAGCCAGCGGCGGCCCTGGAACTTTCCTGAAGTGGGATGGGTGGGTCTGGCTTGGGGAGAGAAGCCAGGAGGAACTGTTGAGACGATGTCCCTCGGGCTGTGTGTGTTCAGGCCTCGTGGGCAGCTCCCGATGGCCTTGGCGACTGCATCTGGGGGCTGCTTGCCGATGCCAAACACCCACCCATCCCCCTTCGATTCTCACCGTGACCCCCGAGGGCAGAAGCTTGGAAATATCCCTGGTGTAGTCTCAGGATCCAGCTGCCATTGTGCAGAAAATCCCAAGGACAGGACACGCTGAACCATGACACGGCACTGTCATCAGCCTAACCCAGACCCAGGGATCTCTGAAGGTTAGACGGCCCAGGAACTGCAGCAGATAAACTGTAAGGAAAAGAAAGGGCTGGAGGAGGAATGGAAACTAAGAGAGGCTTAAAAGACATCAAGTTTGGAAAAAGGGCAAGATAAAATACAGTGTCTGTAGCGGCTCCCAGGGTTGGTAAAATGAGAAAGAAACACGAGTGATATGCATGAAACTTAGGGTCGTGGTGACTTTTGGGAGGAGGGCAGGGCTTTGTGAGGACAGGGCTTCTGCAGGGGCTTCTAGGGGTAGCAGGCAAAATTACATTTCTTGACCTGGCGGGGGTCACAAGGATGTTTAGTTGCCTTATAACAAATCGCTAAGGGATGTGCTTATGCTGTGTGGTTTTTTTTTGTACCTGTAACTGTTCTATTTTTCAAAAAGCCTCAGGTTTAAAAAACAACAGTAACACAATATCCCCCATGCAGAAGAAGAAGGGGAGGCTTGGAGGACTGAAGTGGTTCTTCCATGAGAAGTGAGTGGGGAGCAGGATCTGAACCAGCTTATAAGCCACAGCCTGTTTATTCATTCAACAAATATTTGCCCAGCCCCAAGGCTGTGCCAGGGACTGGACTAACGGTGAGTGAGAGAGACATCTTCGCGGGGCCCAGAGGCTCAGTCGCTGGCCAGGTTAGAGAACCTTGACACCCTCCTGCTGGGACACCTGACAGGTACCTGGAAGGAGCTGCATCTTGGGGATAGATGGCCGAGCTCACAAGATTTAAATGAAATCTCCAGGGGCTAAAAGCAGACATGAGTTGGAAATTGTAGTGTGACCCAATGCCAGAGGTAGAGTTTGCCCACCATGGGTAGGATCAAAGGAACTTTTTAAAGGCTTATAATTTTGATGGCCAGGCGCAGTGGCTGATGTCTGTAATCCCAGCACTTTGGAAGGCTGAGGCAGGCAAAGCACTTGAGGTTAGGAGTTCAAGACCAGCCTGGCCAACATGGTGAAACCCTGCCTCTCCTAAAAATATAAAAATTAGCCAGGCATGGTGGTAGGTGCCTGTAATCCCAGCTACTTGAGAGGCTGAGGCAGGAGAATCGCTTGAACCTGGGAGGCGGAGGTTGCAGTGAGCTGAGATCACGCCACTGCCTCAGTGACAGAGTGAGACTCTGTCCCTGTCCCCCAAAAAAGAAAAGAAAAGAGAACCCAACTTCTACATCTGAACTTGAGCTCAGACATATAAATTATCCCCTTGTAATATGGAGCCACAGGGCTGGGCGCAGTGGCTCACACCTGTAATCCCAGCACTTTGGGAAGGTGAGGCATGCGGATCACAAGGTCAGGAGTTCGAGACCAGCCTGGCCAATATGGTGAAACCTTGTCTCTACTAAAAGTACAAAAAGTTAACTGGGCATGGTGGCAGGGCCTGTACTCCCAGCTACTCAGGAGGCTGAGGCAGGAGAATTGCTTGCACCCGGGAGGCAGAGATTGCAGCAAGCCGAGATCACACCATTTCACTCCAGCCTGGGTGACGGAGTGAGACTGTCTCAAAAAACAAACAAACAACAACAACAAAAAGAAACATGTAGCCACAGGCCTGACTTCACTTTCTTTTTTTTTTTTCAGACAGGGTCTCACTCCGTCTGAAAGAGAGCAGTGGAGTGGCACAATCCCAGCTCACCGCAGCTTTGATCTCTCAGGCTCAAGTGATCTTCCCACCTCCACTTTCCAAGTAGCTGGGACCACAGGTGCGTGCCACCACATCTGGCTAATTTTTAAATACGTTTTGTAGAGATGAGGTTTTGCTATGTTGCCCAGGCTGGTCTCGAACTCTTGGGCTGAAGTGATCCTCCCATCTCAGCCTCCCAAAGGGTTGGAATTATAGAAGTGAACCACTGCATCCAGCCCTCACTTGCTTTAAATTAAAGTCTTTAACCAAACAAGGCAAAGTGAACCCAGGTTGGTGGGCTGAGCCCATCCCTAGCTCCAGAGATGAGCACTTGGCCAATTAGAGCTCAGCATCTGGTGGCCACGGGAATTGGTAACAGATGGGACGTGACCCAAGCCAGGCACATGGGCCTCTTCCCAGGAACTCTTTAGGTGTACAGGGAAGAGGCTATATTTGTTTGCTGGAAAGCCATAGCCAAAGACCAGAGACTGTGGCTTAGGCAGCACAATTATTTTCTCAGTGCTGGAGCCTGGAAGTCCCAGCTCGCCATGCCAGCTGACAGGGTTGGTTTCCATCAAGGCCTCTCTCCTTGGTCTGCAGATGGCGGCCCTCTTGCTGCCTCTGCACGTGACCATCCCTCTGTGCGTGAGCGCTCCTGGGATCTGTTCTTCTTCTTCTTTTTTTTGGACGGAATCTCACTCTGTTGCCCGGGCTGGAGTGCAGTGGTGCATTCTTGGCTCACTGCAACCTCCACCTCCTGCAATTCTCCTGCCTTAGCCTCCTAAGTAGCTGGGACTACAGGTGCGTGCCACCAACCCGGCTAATTGTTGGGATTTCACTGTGTTAACCAGGATGGTCTTGATCTCCTGACCTCGTGATCCACCAGCCTTGGCCTCCCAAAGTTCTGGGATTACAGGTGTGAGCCACTGTGCCTGGCCGGGTCTCTTCTTCTTATAAGGACACAAGGCAGATTGGATTAGGGCCCACCCTAACACCCTCATTTTTACTCAACCACCTCTTTAAAGACCTCACCTCTAAATGCAGTCACATTTTGAGGTCTTGGGGGTTGGGACTTCAACATATGCATTTTGAGGGCACACAATTTAGTCTATCACAGAGGCCTTCTCTTTCCACTGCAGTTACTGTTCAGGATGAAAGCAGGCCCTGAAATATTTCCATGACAAGAGGATGCCCAGAGGTGGGCTGGCACAGGCTGCTCCCTGGATGACCCCTTGCAGGAAGGAGGCTGCCTTCCTAGGGCTGGGATATAACTCCACCACCTTCCTAGGGCCATGAGGAAGGGCGCCTCTCACCAGAGTGGCGAAAACAAGAACACGCACTTCTGGCATGGATGTGGGGAAATGGGCAGTCTCTTTCCCTTTTGGCAGCCCTAACAATAATAGAATGGTACACCCGTCTTTTGATACAGCAATTTCAGTTCTAAGAATCTATTCCCCCGAACCTGCTAGTGCATGCTTACAAACACACGCACCTGAGGGGTCGTTCAGCACTGTGTTTTTGTGCTAGAGAAGGATTGGAAACGGCTTTCAGGGCCATCAGCAGGGCCATTGTTTTTTTCATCTGGAGAATCCATTACTTGGGGTCAAATCACAGCTTCAAACTGGGCATGGTGGCTCACACCTGTAATCTCAGCATTTTGGGAGGCCAAGGCAGGGATCATGAGGTTAGGAGTTTGAGACCAGCCTGGCCAACATGTGAAACCCCATCTCTACTAAAAATAGAAAAAATTAGCCAGGTGTGGTGGTGGCCACCTGTAATCCAAGCTAGTCAGGAGGCTGAGGCAGGAGACTTGCTTGAATCTGGGCGGCGGAGGTTGCAGTGAACCAAGATCTCGCCATTGCACTCCAGCCCGGGCGGCAGAGCAAGACTCAGTCTCAAAAAAAAAAAAAAAAAATCCCAGCTTTGCTGCTTCCCAGCTTTGCAACCTTGGGAATGTGTCTGGGCCTTGCGGAGAAATGGGATGATGAGAGCACCCACCGGTAACATCCCCATAACCAGTTGACTAGTTACTTCATTCAGGACCCTTGGCATGCAGCAAGAGTTTCATGTGTGTGCTTTTACTTTTTAATTTTGATTACATTTTTTTTGAGATGGAGGCTGTGTGCAGTGGTGTGATCTTGGCTCACGGAGACCTCTGCCTCCCAGGTTCTGCCTCAGCCTCCTAAGTAGCTGGGACTACAGGTGTGCACCACCACGCCCAGCTAATATTTGTATTTTTGGTAGAGATGGGATTTCACCATGTTGGCCAGGATAGTCTCGATCTCTTGGCCTCATGATCCACCTGCCTTGGCCTCCTAAAGTGCTGGGATTCCAGGCGTGAGCCACTGTGCTCAGCATACAATTTTTCTTTAGATGCATATTCTGCATATGTACACAATGTGCCTTTTGTTGTTGCTGTTGTTGCTTTTTTTGAGATGGAGTTTTGCTCTCGTTGCCCAGGCTGGAGTGCAATGGCGCAGTCTTGGCTCACTGCAACCTCTGCCCCGCCTCCTGGGTTCAAGTGATTCTCCTGCCTTAGCCTCCCAAGTAGCTGGAATTACAGGCACCTGTCACCACCACGCCCAGCTAATTTTTGTATTTTTAGTAGAGACAGGGTTTCACCATGTTGACCAGGCTGGTCTCGAACTCCTGACCTTGGCCTTCCAAAGTGCTGGGATTATAGACATGAGCCACTGCACATAGCTGCCCACTGACGTCTTGACTTGCTCATCACCTGGGATCACCCAGAAGACAGGAAGACCCAGGCCACAGAGAGGATTCTGCAGATATCATAAGCCACACAGCCCTGAGCCACTGACCCATCTCCCTGGGTCTTGGCTTGGATCTCTTGCAGAATCGGACACTTAGAGGGTCCAAGGGCAGGGAGCTTAGCTGGGAGCTGATCCTGGGAAGCTCTGAGAGCAGAAGGGAGGGGGCGGCTGGTACTGCTGGGTGTGTAGATGAGCAGGCTATCACTTGGGTAACTGGGCTCCATCCTGCTGGGGCCTCTGGGTGGGGGTGCAGAGTCCACCTCAGGGTTGCTTCTCCACAGGCCTCAGGAAGCTGGAGGATTTAGCAACACCCCCATCCAGCCAGCACAGGCCAGAGAACCACTGCAGGAAAACAGAAACCTCTCCCCTGGATATTATCCCACCAGCCCAGAGCTGCTAGGTCTCCAGGCCTCCACCCTCATCTGGATGGAAGAAGCCATCTGCCTGGAGAGGCCCTGTCTGCCTGGAAGGAAACCAAACGTGGCTCTGGGGGGATTCCAGAGACTGTTCCCGTCTGTGTGAGGAGGACCCTGAGTGCACAACATAAGGAGGCCTTGCTGTGATTCAGGCCAGAGAAGGGGCTCGTGTGAGAGTGGGGCCTCCTGACATCCGGCCTGGGCACCTGCTGGCCTCACCTCGTCCCTGGCCCCGCCTGAGAGCAGGCCGAGGGAAGATGAGATTAGAATTTTAGGAAGATTGCTCCGGCTGCTGGATAGAGAAGGGACAGTTGGGGGGAAAGCGGGGAGGCAAGGGCAGAGTCAGGGAGGCCCGGGAGGTGGTTATTGCCATTGTCCATCCATGCAGTGAGGCCGAGAGGTAGCGGGAGCGAGGGAGGCGGGGTGCGCAACTCTGGGGTGAAGGGACCTCCATTTTGCTCGGTGATGTGCCCTGCCCTTCTCCATCTCATATAAGCTGGCGGATCACCTGAAGTCAAGAGACAAGCCTGGCCAACGTGGCAAAACCCTGCCTCTACTAAAAATACCAAAAATTAGCCCGGCATGGTGGTAAGCACCTGTACTCCCAGCTACTTGGGAGGCTGAGGCAGGAGAATCGCTTGAACCTGGGAGGCAGAGGCTGCAGTGAGCTGAGATCGTGAGATCTTTTGAGTGTTTAATATGTGTAGGACTCAGAGATAAATCTATTTTACAGGTGATGGAAGGGAGGCTCAGAGAGGAGGTGTGACCCGCCAGAGTCACACGGTCAGTGGCAGGGGCTGCATCTGAGCCACGCTGACAATAGGGTGACAAAGCGAGACTCCATCTAAAAATAAAAACAGAAGCAAAAAGCCCCCATAGCATCACTGCCACATGTCAGGACGATCCATTGTTTTATTTTATTTTATTTTCTCCTTGAGCCTCGATACCGGGCCCCATGACATATGTCCCTGGATGTATATGTGTCCTTGTGAAACAAACAGAATTATTTTATGATGAGTGTTCTGATTTGCAGAAAACTTCTCCTGTTTCTCACCTGCTTTACCTGACAGTCTGTTTCCCAGATCTCTGCCTGCAGCTGTACGTGGCCAAGCGTCTCTCCCTGTGCTCAAAAGCCACTTGTTTCAGTCCTCTTTCTTTCTCGGCAAGCTGTTGTTCATGTCCTTTAGGGTGGAACATTTTTCAGTCATGAGGAAACTTGGGCCCTGAGTTGGTCTCCTTTGAAGCCAGGGAGACACGTGGTGCTGGAGGGAGAGCACCCAGCTGTCAGTGACTCAACTGGGTCCTGCTGAGCCATGCAGGCAGGTCCCACATGGCAGGGCCACGCCTGGGCAGCCCCCCGCAGGCACTGCTGGCCCAGCCTTGGGAGGGGAGTTTGTGGGAGTTGTGAGGGGTGGTCAGAGAGAGGGCTTTGGGTCAGGACTGGCCCCTTTAAAGCTGCCGGACCTCAGGCCTTCTCTTTGGGCACCCCCCTCTTTGTGGCGTTGAGGAAGGACAGGGGCTAAGTCACAGCTCCTCACCCTTGAGCATGTCAGGTCTGCCCAGGTCTCCTCATCAGTAAGACAGGGAGGACCCCTGGGGTAGCTGAGTCACCTTTCCTGCCTCCCCTTCCCTCGGTGGCCATGTGCTACTCCGGCACCCACGTAGTCACCAAGGGTCTACTGAACACCTTCTGTGCACCAGGCACCGGGCAGATATCCCAGAGATGACGCCTGGTGTGTTTGCCCACGTCGTGGGCAGAGTCAAGCCCCTTTCTCCAGATGTCCTCATCCCTGGAGCCTGTGAATGTACTAGGTTACATGGCCAAGGCGAATAAAGGCTGCTGAACAGCTGACCTGGACCTTGGGGGGGACGACCCTGGATTACCCAGCTGATGACATTGTGACCCAATGTCATCACAAGGGGCCTTATCAGTGATGAGGGAAGCAGGGGTGTTGCAGGAGGAGGGATGCAGCCTGGGAAAGACGGCCTGGGGCCTTGCCATGGCTGACTTTGAAGATGGAGGATGGAGTCATGAGCCCAGGAACGCAGGCGGCCTCAAGAAGCTGGAGAAATGGATTTTCCCTGTGAGCCTCTAGAAGGAACATGGCCACCTTGATTTTAGCCTGCTGAGACCCACCATGGGCTTCAGCCCTCCAGAACAGCAAGGTCACACATTCGTGTTATTTCCAGCTTCCAAGTTCATGGTGATTTGTTACAGCAGCAACAGGAAGAAACACGTGTAACATACGTACCCCAGGGTTATAAGTGCTGCAGGGTGAAAGAAAGCCAGATGGAGGCTAGGGAGTGTGGGGATGTTTGCAATTTTAACAGAGTGCATAGGTAGGGAGGGCCTCACCGAGAAGGTGGCATTCAAATAGAGGCCTCAATGAGCCCTCTGCATAATGAGTGAAGTGAGCCAGGCAGAGGGAACAGCGTGTGCAAAGGCCCTGAGGTCAGAGCAGGGTTGCTGTGTTCAGGGCACAGCAGGCACCATTGTGCCTGGGCAGACAGAGCAAGGGGGAGGGAGGGAGGAGTGGTGGGCACAGAGGTTTCGAGGGTGTGGGTCAGATGAGGACCTGGCATATAGAAGCTGTTGGATAAATGCATTCCAAGGTCCTAAGAACCACGCAGGGCCAGAGCTCCCAGCCTCAATGGCAGAGCACGTTTCTCCAGAAGCAGGGCTTGAACCGGCCCGTTCCCAGCTCTGCCCAGGGCTGCTGAAGGGGTTTGCACATCCCTGAAGCAAGGAAAGGGTGTGCCCACCCCCTCCCTGCCACCAGCTCTTACCTCCTAGTCTAGCCCATTGCTTGGCATGTTCTCTCCATCCCAGTGCCTGATACCGCCTGGTCCAGGCAGGAGGCGAAGGCTGCAGTGCACCCAGAGATAGTGTGACCTTCCTCTCACCCCGGAACTGCCAGGCCTGGGAGAGAAGGCGGCACCGCCTCCCTCGGGATCAGGGCCCAGCCATTGCCCTGAGCTTGGGCAACAGGGCGGCAGCTGAAGTACAAAGATCACTGTTTCCTCTCTACTTCTGTGCTCTGTGACTTGGGGCTGGTGGCCTCTCTGGGCTTCCATCTCATCTGTGCCACGAGCAGTTAGATGAATCATGAGTTGCAAAGAAACAGCCTGCAGCCACATCCTGTCCACAGATGTGCTTTAATGTTTTAAATTAGTTGCCAATACTTACAAATCAGGAAACTTCTTGTAAATCTCTAGACTTCTGGCTTTCCTTGAGAAATCAGAAGACCTGGGTGCTGGTGGGTGGAGCTGAGTAGCAGCTGCCTCAGTCCCCGCCCAGCTCCCTTGGCCGTTTCTGACTCCCGCCTGGCTCTTGGAGTCTGAGTTTGCAACCCTGGCCTCTAAAGGCCCTTCCAGCTCGGATTTCACTAACTCATGCAATAGAAATCCTTTGAGTGTTTAATATGTGTAGGACTCAGTGATAAGTCTCTTTTACAGATGATGGGAGGGAGGCTCAGAGAGGGGGGGTGACCTGCTAGAGTCACATGGTAATCTGTGGGGTTGCATCTGAGCCACACTGACAATAGACAACTGATCCAAAAGGACTTTGGCCAAAATTAATTGAATACTGACTATGTGCCCAGTGCCAGACCACAGCCGCTAACAAGACAGACAAGAGCCTGCCTTCCTGGGCTGATACTGCAGCCCCTGGAGCTGAGTGATCAACAGATAAATATGCAATGACACCGGGGCTAGCTGGGAATGTGCAGGTACAACCTGGGGTGGCCACAGGGAGGCAACGCTGCAGCGGTTTCCTGAGGAACAAGAGTCTGAGGCCAGAGCCAGCGTGGACTCCCTTCCTCCTCTGGTGTCCAGCATGGACCCTTGGCAAGGGCCAGGAGATTGGGAGGGGAATCCCTCCTTGTGGCTGATTTTCCACTAAGACAGTAGTGACACATGGCTTAGGAGCCAGGCTGCCTGCCAGAGTGTCTGCTGCTCACCCGCCAACCCACCACAGATGGGAACTCAATCTCTCTGGGCCTCAGTCTCCAAATCTGTAAAATGGAGTCGATTTCAGTGTCTAGCTCACAGGGGTATTGGTGGCAGGATGACGTGAATTGTGAATTCTAGTCAGTGGGTCACCTGGGCCGTAGCTGGAGGTTCCTCCACAGTGGGCTGTGATCTATAGTGAGCTGTGATCCCTGAGGACTGGGGAGAGGCTCCGAAGGGCAGAGTGCGTCCATCCCCTGTCAGGAGATGTAGGGCATGTGATAGGTAGGTAAAAAAGCAGCTGTGTGCTGTGTGGTCAGATCGCATGGATGACAGTGGGATTTGAACCAACTGCTGACTCTACCCTGCAGGAATTCTCCACCTTGGTGGAGGCTGGGATTGGTATGCGGTCCTCTATCCTCTGGCTGAACCTAGCCAGCCTGGGGGCACCTGGGCCAGGGTTTGAGGAGAAGGGAGGAATGTGGAAGGGAGGAAGGGAGGGAAGACGGTTGTGTCTGGAAGCGCAGAACCCAGAGTCTCCTGGCAGGGAGGAGCTGGGGTTCGTGGCCACTTCTAGGCAAACAACAATGTTTTCCCAATACACCGCAGGCTCACCACTGCCATTCTCTGTGTGCCTGACAGAGACAGAGAGGCACAGACCCCTCTCCTTCCACCTAATCACACACACACACACACACACACACACACCCCACCCACAGGATCTCACTTAGAAGACACATCTTCACCTCTGACCCCCTTTTAATGTCCTAGGAGTCCAGCTCCAGTTCAGCCTGCTGGTTCAATGCAGGAAGAAAAACCACAGGTTTCCATTCTGTCCACGTGGAGAAGACCACCCTCACCCGACCACCTTTTGCTCCCTGCCATCCCTGGCTCTCCCAGGAAAGGGATTTTCTCAGATTGAAAGAGGATGGAAGCAGGAATGAGTCAGGCTGGAGGCTGAGAGAGGCCTATATGGTCCCGCTCTGTCCCTCACCTGAACCTTGCAGGCATGTAGCGAGCCTTCAATAAATGTTGCATAGATGGATGGATGGATGGACTGGTGGATGAATGCGGGTAGTGGGAGAATAGATGAATGGGTGAGTGAACGAGTAGTTGGGTGAGAGGGTGAATGGATGGATGTGTGGGTGGATGGATGGATGGATGAATGGTGGGTGGGTGAGTGGAAGAATGGGTGGATGGGAGAACAGATGAATGAGTAAATGAGTGGATGTGTGAGTGGATTGATGGATGGATGAATGGGTGGGTGGGTGAGTGGATGGATGGATATGGGTGGGTAAATGAGGTGGAAGTGTGGGTGCGTGGGTGGATAGATGGATGGGTGGGTGGATGGATGGCGGGAAGGTGGATGGATGGTTGAATGGGAGAAAAGATGAATGAGTAAATGAATGGATGGGTTAGTGGATGGATGGATGGATGGGTGGGTGTGTGAGTGGATAGATGGATGATTAGAACGGAATCCTGAGAATACTGGACTTGGAGGAAAATTACTGGGTCATTAGGATCCTGACCACAGAGTTAGCCAGGCCAACTTCACATCCTCTCCTCCTGGTTCCCTCAAGCCCAAGGATCTCTAGGGAGAGAAATCTCCTCAGATCAGAAGGAGTGAAGTACAAGGTGCAAAGGGAGCAGGTAAGGGATGACAGGACCCTTGGGACCATGGGTCTGGATGAACAAGAACCCTATCCTCTATGGGGTTTGTACATCTGGCTATGTACAGCCCTGCAGTCAGGCAAGCTGGGTTCAAATCCCAGCTCCATTACCTCCTCGCTGTGTGACCTTGGGCAATTTACTTCACCTCTCTGGAACTCTGCTTTTTCATTGGCCAAATAGGGTGATAATAGTACACCCATGACATAAACGTTGTTACGAAGACTCTGGGATGATGTGAGGCGCTTTGCCGGGCATGACATGCTGTTAGTCTCAGTAAACATCAGTGATGATTATTTCATGCTTGTTATTGTTCCATGTGTTTCTATAAATGAGCTCATCTGATCCCTTAATCTGTGAGCTGTGGGCTAGTATTTTTTCCATTCTACAGATCAGGGCTGGGGAGGAGCCCTTGGATGGCTCAGCTGGGAGGAAATCTCCCCAGACAGCTGCTGTTGGCAGGAAGGGAGGTTGGACCTGGGGCCATCCACAGGGTCTGCTGCAAGTAGATGTTGGGATGAATTGTAGAAAGAGCATTGAGAAAGCCTCGGGTTGGGGTTAGCTTGTCTTGAACACCTCTCTGACACCTGCAAATCTCCTTTCTAAGAAAGATACTACAGCCCCAGGCTTAAAAATTTTTTTAAAAAAATCTACAGTAGCAATTGTGTCCTGTGAGAATTTGATAACTTTTTTATGTCTTCATGGAATTTATTTGTATAGGTTTTTTTTTCTATTTATAGCAAGTATGTGCTGATACTGGCTTTCCGTTTCTGGTGATATTGTCAAGATTCCTCTAAATAAGTTTAATGCTACGTTGTTATAGAACAGAGGGTATACAGATGTGGCAAAAACCAAACTGAACACGCACACGTAAACCCCCAGAGATAATGGAGAAAGGTTTATTTGCACATACAGGCAGTCATCCAAATCACACCGGCTCTCATTCATTCATTCATTCATTTACATGTCTGTTCAACAAGAATTTATGGAGCACCTACTATGTGTTTGTACATAGAGAACAAAGTAAGGTCCTCTTCTTATGGAGCTGATGACAATCTGGCAAAGAATCAAATGAAATCATTTCATCAAGTCACAAGTGCAGTGAAGGAAACTATTAGTCCATTCTCACACTGCTATAAAGAAATACCTGAGGCTGGGTAATTTACAAAGAGAAGAGGTGTAATTGGCTCATGGCTCTGCTGGCTCTACAGGAAGCATGGTGGCACCTGCTTCTGGGGAGGCCTCAGGGAGCTTTCACTCATGGCAGAAGGGGAAAGGGAAGCAGGCATCTTCCCGAGGCTGGTGCAGGAGGCAGAAGAGCAGGGAGGTGCCGCACACTTTTAAACAGCCAGATCTCATGAGAACTCACTATCGCGATGATAGCTCCAAGGGGGATGGTGTTAAACCATGAGAAACCACCCTCCGGATCCAATCACCTCTCACCAAGCCCCCCTCCAACACTGGGGATTACAAGTGAACAGGAGATTCAGGCAGGGACACAGATCCAGACTGTCACAGAAACAAGTGTGAGGGAGGCACGTAAGGAGATTTGGAGAAAAGGCCTCCTTTGGTTGGGTGATCAGGATGTCCTCTCTGTGGAGGTGACCTTTGAGCTGGGACCTGGCTGATAAGAAGCTGGCTATGGGGAGACCCTGGGAAAAGCCTGCTGCCATTAGGAACGCAAGTGCAAAGGCCCAGTGGCAGGACCCAGTCTGAACGCTGGAGGAGCAGAAAGAAAGTTAGTGTGGCTGGAGTCGAGTGAGTTGGGGGAAGGGGAAGGAGAAAAAGTCAGAGAGGGAGCAGGGACTGGACACCCAGGACCTGAGAAACATGGGGATTACTTTTTTACATGTTAGGCATGACTATTATCTTTTAACAATGGCTGGAGGAACCCACACAGGTGGAGAGAGGGTGCCTCGGGAGCACACCGCGAGCTCTTGGGAGGGGGGTGCAGCTCCATGCAAGTGCGGCTGAGGGTACCTGTTGAGGGTTTGTTTTCGTCTCTGCTGCATCCCTAGCACCTGGCATGGTGCCTGGCACATAGCAGGTGCTTAATAAATACGTATGAAATAGATGAATGAATGAAGTCATAATGAATGAGAACTCTCTATCCCCATTCCAGTCCTTCCTTATGCCCCAGGAAGTAACTCACCGTACTTCTTTGAAATTTGCTTTTCCAATTCTCATCCCCATGCCTCTCAGCCAGGGCAGTATTGCCTCTAGGACACATTTAGCAATGTCTAATGCCATTTTGATTGTCGTAACTGGTGGAGGCAGGAGGGCGCTACTGGACTCTTACAGGTAGAGGCTAGGGATGTTGTGAACCATCCTATAATGCACAGGACAGCTCCTTAGCAAAGAATTGTCCAGCCGCAAATGTCAGTAATGTCAAGACTGTTGTTAGTTTATATCCTGGAATATATCCTGGGCTGCTGTTGATGGGGAGGTTTGCCTCTGCTGACCTTAAAAAACCTCCAAGATTGGTTACTAGGGGAGAAAAACAGGCACAGAATGATGCATATGATATGATATCATTTATATTTTAAAACACACCAAAAAAAAAAAGTGCTTTATATCTTCTACAAGTCTATATTAACGTGTGTGGGTTGAGTTGGGTTTTTAGCTCTTGCCACAAAAGCACCTGGGAACTCTGTAGAGAGTTGGACAAGATGGCCCCCAGCATCTTTCCAGCCCAGATGTCCCCTGAGTCCTTAAGTGGAGCAAACACTTGCTAAATGAAGCGCCATCTCTAAGAAGGCTGGGAGACCAGGGGAGACTTAGCAGCAGGAGGCAAGAGCAGGGTTGGCAGGAGGCATCCAGAGGCAGGGACACACACTGCTTGCTAAGGCCCCATGTGGCTCTCAGTCCAGTAGTCTTAGTGTTGCCTGGGAGCGCACTGGAGAAGCAGCATCCCAGGGTTCACCCCAGACTTACTGAGTCAGAATCTGCCTTCCCACAAGCCCTCCGGGTGAAGAATGGCTTTTGGCCTAAAAACACCCAGAGACACATCAGTTTTATCTTTCCGTTTTTGACAGAGTCTCACTCTCTCGCTGGGCTGGAGTGCAGTTGCTAAATCTCTGCTCACTGCAACATTCAACTCCCTGGTTCAAGTGATTCTTCTGCCTCAGCCTCCCAAGTAGCTGGGATTACAGGAGCGCACCACCATGCCCAGCTAATTTTTTGTGTTTTTAGTAGAGACAGGGTTTCGCCTTGCTGGCCAGGATGGTCTTGAACTCCTAACTTCGAGATCCACCCACCTTGGCCTTCCGAAGTGCTGGGATTACAGGCGTGAGCCAATGTGCCCCGCCACATTTTTATCTTACAAGAGAGAAGAGTGGATAGAATTGCATTTCTCTCTGTCTTCACATCTCTCTTGAACATCTTCTAACATTTTTTCTGCTTTGGTGGAGGAACAAAGAAGGAAAAGAAAATGTAAACACACAGTGTGTGCGTGCATGCACCCACACAGGCATGCAATATCAACGATGTCATATAATTCAAGTGATGGCTAACAGACACATATTTCTTTAATGAGTACCATTTCCGACGAAAGATGCACTTAACGTTCCGTGCAATTCTCCCACCAAGATTTGCAGGCTCTGGAGTCATCATAGCCCAGAAGTTAGATGTGATGCTTTGGACACAAAAACAACAGTCTCGGCAGTAAAACCATTTGACAGCATGATGCCCTTATCAGTTCTGTCATCTGCAGCAGAATCCGTCAGACGGAGCCTGTCATTTTTGATGGGGAGCGGAGCCTGCGGCAGCTTAACCTGGCGGGACCTTGCCTTTGATTACTGAACTCATTCAGGGCTGTCTTCACCATAAATCCGTCTTCTTTATTGGCGCAAAGTCAGGCCTTTTACAGCAACCATCTGTATAAACAAAGTATTCTTGGGTCTAGAAAAATCACTTCTTATTCTCTGGATAAGATTTTTTTTTGGAGATGGAGTTTTGCTTTTGTTTCCCAGGCTAGAGTGCAGTGGCGCGATCTTGGCTCACTGCAGCCTCTGCCTCCTGGATTCAAGCAATTCTCTTGTCTCAGCCTCCCAAATAGCTGGGACTACAGGCATGTGCCACCATGCCCAGCTAATTTTGTTTTTTTTAGTAGAGACAGGGTTTCACCATGTTGCCTAGGCTGATCTCGAACTCCTGAACTCAAGCAATTCACCTGCCTCAGCCTTCCAAAGTGCTAGGATTACAAGTGTGAGCCACTGTGCCCAGCCTTTTTTTCTTTTTTTCTTTTCCTTTTTTTTTTTTTTTTTGACAGAGTCTCGCTCTGTTGCCCAGGCTGGAGTACAGTGGTTCAATCTTGGCTCACTGCAACCTCCGCTTCCTGGGTTCAAGCAATTCTCCTGCCTTCTATCTCAGCTTCCCGAGTAGCTTGGATTACAGATGCCCATCACCACACCTGGCTAATTTTTGTATTTTTAGTAGAGATGGGGTTTCACCATGTTGGCCAGGCTGGTCTCAAACTCCTGACCTCTGGTGATCCACTCACCTTGACCTCCCAAAGTGCTGGGACAGGCGTAAGCTACTGCACTGGGCCTCTGGGTAAGACTTTTTGACTTAATTGTTCCTGCACCTCCAATTCCTTTGCTTAAAAAGATCAAGACTGGGTGGGGCGTGGTGGCTCACATCTGTAATCCCAGCACTTTAGGAAGCCCAGGTGGGCAGATCGCCTGAGGTCAGGAGTTCAAGACAGCTGGCCAACATGGTGAAACCCCATCTCTACTAAAAATACAAAAATTAGCCAGGTATGGTGGTGGGCACTTATAATTCCAGCTACTCGGAGGCTGAGGCATAAGAATTGCTTGAACCCAGGAGGCAGAGGTTGCAGTGAGCTGAGATCTCTCCACTGCACACTAGTTTGGGTGACACGGTGAGACTCTGTCTCAAAAAAGAAAACAAAAAAAAAGACTGGACCAAAAAACCCATAATTTTATTCCCCATGTCTTAAGAAAACAAAAACATATTTTGAATTCTATGCCTCCCTGAGGGAGATGGCTGTGGTGGCAGTTGGGCTCACTCTGGAAGGCTTTAGATGCCAACTGGGGACGAATGTCTATTCCCAGCCTCTGACTACTTTCTCCTGACCTCTGGCCTCTGGCCTAGCCCCTTCCTCTTTCTCTGGATTTCATCTCCCCAAATTTCTTGGACCCACCTCTAAGCCCCCACTCCTCATGAAGGAAGGAAAAGAGCATTCACAGGATGAATATTTACCCCGAAGGTCTTGGACAGTGTTTGGGGAGGCTCCTGGCAAGGGGGCTCCAGGCACAGCTGAGCTCGCCCAGCTTCTCCTAACAGTGCCACCTTGGTCCTTCTGGCCTGCCCTCCATGTCCCATCTCCCTCGATCCCTCAGCCCAGGGCAAGTGGTGGCAGCCCCCGGAGGGGATTTGGCTCCCTCATAATTCCCATCATTGCTTCTACAACCATCCCCAATAAACATGTGATCCATGTTCATGCAGCCCATCTGCTTAGCAGGTGCTTCCAGCTGCCTCTTCGGAAAAGAACACTGTCCCCAAGGCCCCCATATAGAGCATCTGGGCCTGCCACTGCACAGATGTGCCTTCCTCACAGCAGAGCTTAACATCCTGGGCTCTGAATCCAAATCTGGCCACTTCTTAGCTGGGAGACTGTGGGCAAGGAGCTTTGGCTCTCTGAGCCTGCAAGTCCCTCCCTGTAAAAGGAGAATGAAGCCATGGTTCTTAACTAGGGGCGATTTTGCCACCCCAGGAAACATCTGGTAATGTCTGCAGACCGTTTTGGTTGTCACAACTGGAAGGCGGGAGCGTTGATGGCATCTAGTGGGTAGAGTGCAGGGGTGTTGCTGAAAACCTTACGGTGCACAGCACAGCCCCTTAACGAAGGAATTATCCAGTACAAGTGTCTCCAGTGTCAGGGTTGAGAACCCCTGATGAAGCGCTACCCACATTGTCGGGTAGTTGTGAGGATAAGATCAGGAAGCAGCTGACCCGGGGCCTGGCACACGCTAAGCACCCAGATCGTGACTGCGAATGCGGATCTTATGATCAACCTCTTTTGACTCATCCTCTTCTCTCCCGCCCTAGACCAACTCCAGGGGTCCTCTTTCACCAACACAGGAATGCCACCACCTGGCATGGTGCAAAGGAGCCACCCTGCCTGTCACCACATCCACACCCCAGCCACAGACCTCTCCCCGGAGTCCCCCAGCTGCCTCCTCACTGGCCTCCCTGCCTCCATGCCTGCCCTCCTCCATTGCTTTCTCCCCACCTCTGCCCACGGGAGTCTCTAAAAACCAGTGTTTTTGAGCACTAGGAGGGCTCTGGATCTATGTAGAGCACTTTACCTATATTATGTTATTAATCCTTAGAGCAAAGGATCTTTGAGGCAAATGCTAAGATTGTTTCATTACAGAGGAGAGAAAACAGGCTCAGGAAGGTGCCTTAACTGACCTAAAATCACACAGCAAGTAAGTAGCGGGGCTGGGATTTGAAACCAGGTTTGTCTGAGATTAGACCTTATAACTGGGATGTTGGCTGCATCTCCTACTCACTAAAACAGTGGGTGTGCCTCGGAATCCCCTCGGAGGGGGCCTGTTACAATGGGGAGCCACATCTAGGGTGGACTCCAGGAACCTACATTTTGACAACCTCCCCCAGCTCCTGCTGTAGGAGATTCTGATGCTGGAGGTCTATGGAACGCACTTGGAAGAAGCCTTTTAGATCCTGCTGCTCTTCTTCCTCAAACCATCAGTGGTTCCCTCTCCTTCTCCGAATTGAGTTCGAAGTCCTGGGTCCGTAGCCCTTTCTCCCATTCACTCTAGTTTTTGAGCTTGTATCTGGTCTTTCACCCCTGGGCACTTGCCCGGACTCTCTCCCTGCCTGTGACACCCTGCCAGCATTCCTTCTTCCTGGGCCTGGTAGGTTCCCACAGGTGCTGGGCTGGGAGTTAGGACTTCTGGGTTTTAGCTTCATGGGACAGCAGTCTCCCAGCATAACCCTGGACACATCCTTCACTCTCTTTGTGCCTTAGTTTCTCCACTGGAGCCACAGAGATTTGATCAGATGTTGACAGCGTGAACGGAGATAGCAAACGCAGGCTCCTGCTGCCAAAGCCAGGCCTCTGGGCCTCCCCATCTGTTTGCAGGTCAGCAGCCTGTGTTCCCGGCAGGTGCCAAACCTCACTCATGCTGCTGAGAAGATCCAGGGAGCTTCAGCCCCAGTGCTGTGACTGCAGCTGCTTGGGCCAATGTTTCCCCGTCTTATCTCTAACTAGCTCAGTCATAATATTTAGACACTTGGCCTAAAGTTGAGAAATTTGGTGACTCAGACAGAGAGCAGCTTTGGCCGGCCTCTGATCCCTGAATCCTCCACCCCTGATGGGGACACACCCTTCCAGAAAGAGGAATGGACTTTCCCTACCAGAAGCTCTTCGTGAAGGGAGATGGAAACTGAGGACCAGAGAGGAGAAACAACTTGCCTGAAGCCACACAGCCACACAGCCACACAGTAGCATGTGTGCATTTAATGTTTGCTGAGCACCTACTATGTGCAAGTCTCCACGGTGGGTGCTGTGAAGACAGGCATGAGCAAACAGGACAGAGAAGGGATTTGCTCCTGTGGGAATTTTAGTCACAGCCAAATATTATTATTATTATTATTTTTAGAGACAGAGTCTGTCTCTGTTTCCCAGGCTGGAGTGCAGTGGTGTGAACTCAGCTTACTGCAGCCTTGACCTCCTGGGTTCAAGATATTCTTGTGCCTCAGTCCCCCAAGTAGCGGAGACTACAGTCACACGCCATCATGCCTGGCTAACTTTTTTTTTTTTTTTGTAGAGACTGGGTTTTGTCATGTTGCCCAGGCTGGTCTCAAACTCCTGGGCTCAAGCAATCTGCCCGCCTCTGCCTCCCAAAGTGCTAGAATTGCAGGTGTGAGCCACCACACCTGACCGACCCTTGATATTATTGAAGGTTAACATTTACAAAGCTTTTATCATGTGCCGGTCACCATTCTAATTACTTATTAAATCTTCATAATTACCCAGTGAGGTGGCTGCTGTCATTTTACAGATAAGGAAACTGAGGCACAGTGAGGTTGACACTTACCTGGGGCCACATGCTAGTGTAGTGGGCTGAATGGTGGGCCTCTAAGAAATCAGGTTCTCCTAATCCCAGGAGCCTGTGACTGTTACCTTACATGGTAAAGTCTTTGCAACTATGGTCAAATTAAGGATTTTGTGATGAGGATATTATCTGGGATTATCCTGCTGGGCTCTATATGTGTTAATAGCATGCATGTGAGATGTTTCATAAGAGGAAGGCTGAGGGAGGGTGGACAGATGCACAGAAAAGAAGACAGTGTGAAGACCATGGCAGAGATGGCAGTGATGTGGCTACAAGCAAAGGAATGCTGGCAGCCACCAGCAGCTGGAAGAGGCATGGAGTGATTTCTCCCCCAGGGCTTCCTGTGGGAGCATGGTCCTGCTGTGACACCTTGACTTCAGCTGAGTGAAACTGATGTTCACCCTCTGGCCTCCAGAACTGTGTTAGAATAAACTTCTGTTGTTTTGAACCATCGAGTTTGTGGCAATGTGTTATGGCAGCCACAGGAAACGAAGTCTAACAGTTAGGAAATGGCCATGCCAGGATTTGAACCCTGGGAGCCTTCCAATTTCCAGCTTTACAGATGTGCCTTACTGTGTTTTTTTGTCATCTGTCAATCCTAGTCCTGCAAGAAGGTAGATAAGATTGCTCAAAAAGCAAACTCTGGTAGGTCAGCTGGCTGCTGTGCTGAGGTGAGTCTCCGCTGGGGGACCAGGCTGTCTTTCAGATGGGTTCTCCTCCTGCAGCTGACCAGCCCAGGCTTGTTTTCATGGTAGCTATCCAGAGTTCCAACAGAGACGGGAGAAATGAAGACCCTTGAAGCCTAGATTGGGAGCAGGCACAGTATCACTTCCCTTGGATTCTAGTGGTCAGAGCAAGTCTCAAGGCCAGCCCAGATTTAGGTCATGTGGAAATAAACTCACATTGCCAAGGGCTCGGGTGCAGGGAGGTCATTAATTAGGGCATCAATGTGAGAAAACTACCGTCGTCTCCACCTCCAGCTCTAGAAGTGCGAAGGAGACACAGGCCTGACCAATATGAGCTAAAGAAAGAAGTGAAGGGATTTGCATCTGACTTTGGTAAGGCCAACCTGAGTCAGTCCCGGAGTCTCCTTCTGCTGGCATTGCCAAGCTGCCAGGGCATAAGGGCTGCTAGTGCTATCTTGACACAAAACAGGAATAGCCTGCCTGAGGGAGAAGCCAACACAAGGGAAAGCATTGCTAAGGGATAGAGAGAAGTGAGTCCTGGCAACATCCATGGAGCACCTGGATCCTGCCATCCCTGAAGCTGTTTTTCCTTCCCAGCTCCCAGAAGCCAGGATTTCCCACCACTGGACTTTCCGTGCTTGAGCCATTAAATTATTGTTACTGTTATTATTATTATTGTTATTGTCAATGAGGTAGAGAGAGAGAGTGAGAGAGAGTTTTCCCTTTCGGGATCAAGTGCCATGGCCAAGCACAGCACAGACACCTCTGAATCTTGTCTTATGACCAGGAATGGGAATACACTGTTAATAGGAGCAGAGAAAAGACAGGCCTCGAGGTTGGACATCCTGGAGTCTAATGCTGCTTCTGTTACTTGCAAGTTCCACGATGTTGGTTAAGGGAGTCATGACTCTTTCCATCCAGAATGGTTATGAGGATTCAAGGATCTTGTGTACCTACAATGCTTAGTGCAGAGGGGGCACTTGCTCAATGGCATTTCCTAACCTTGACCTCTATCATTGGAGCTCAGTTTCTCTGTTACCAAAGTGGGGTTTAGGCAGAAGCCTTCTTGAAGAAGAGCAGAGGAGGGTGGGAAGCTGATTAATGGAGCTTGTCCCTGAAACACCCCAGGTGAAGCCTGTCTTGCCTAAAAACGCAGTTTAAATGATTTGCCTAGCTTAAGATTTTTTATTTCTCCAGTGTGAGGGCCCATAACCAACATCACATCAGGGACACGGAACAGTAGCAGGGACTTTTGTGGTGTTTAGTAAATGCCACACATGTGTGTTCATATGTCTCTCAAAGGAAACTGGGACTCAGAGTTTAAGTGGCCTGCCTGAGGTCACACAGTGGCAAAGCCAAGATGTAAACCTAGGTCCTCTGGATCCAGCCTGTCTCTTGCTCCTAATCACCGAACTAGATGATATCCATGGAAAATGTAAAAGGTTCATTTTTCTTTGCATATCTGAGTTCTTTTCCTAAGAAAAGGAAAAGTTCAACTCCAATGCACCAGCATATCTACGTAAACAGATCCTTCATTTTTGAGTGCAGGAAGGAGCATTCCAGGACTTATAAACCAGCTATTCCTGGGCTGCTTCCAGGCCTGGACATATTTGGCCCACATAGTGTCTTACATATCAGAAAAATGCACATTGGTAGAATAAGCCTTTCCCCTGGGCTCTAAAAACCCATAGGGCTGGAGCTGAGCAGTGAAGCTGGATTTGAAGGGGGAGGTCTGTCCATTGAAGGGGAGTTCGGGGGGGAGGAGGCTTCGACCCCATTCACTCTGACAGGGAGAACAAAGGCCTCCTGTTCCCCTGCCAGCCTGGAGTCCTGGGTGGGGAGAGGCAGCCTGGGCCTCTGATTGGAGCCCAGACGCCACCATTCCGGTTCCCTGTCCTTGCCATCTGTCTGGGCTTCCCATTCCTCATCTGTAAAATGGGCACACAGCCATCTGCCCAGCTTTCAACCCTCCCACCCCACTTTCTAACCCACCTTTGGGGGAATCTTCCTTCCCACCTCGTTCGGTGGATCAAGGACCTTCCTACCTTGTTTGGTGGACCATTCAGTGGGCGGGCACATGACCCAAACACAGCCAATCAGACCTTCTTGTGGGAGAATCAGAAACTGAAGGGGAATGAATGCTCAGATTGGAAACAGCTGGAGCCCTGAAGACCTGGCCTTTGGTTCCTGCTCCACACACCCCTGGCTCCTGCTCCCCATGTTCCCGGAGCTGCTTGTTCCTGTCCTTTCCAAGTCCCAGCTGGTCATCTTTTCCTTCCAATATCTCTTTCCCACCTTTTCTTTTTCTTAGCCAGGGTTGGTTTCTGAGGCTTCAATAAACCGAAGTACTCTGCCTGATGCTAGCATGACAATTTCTGCTTCTAAAGCTGGTATGAGGGTCAAATGCTACGCACTAGAGTATAAACTGTAACGTGCCACCCACACACTGAGGAATTGTCCAGGCACTGGCACATCGCAGTTATAAACTTAGGCCTCAGAATCAGAATTTGATTCCACCCCTTTCTTGCTGTGTGACCTTGGGCTGCTTGCCTCTCCTCTCTGAGCCTCAGTTGCCTCTCCTCTCTGAGCCTCAGTTTCCTCACCTGGAAAATGGAGATGATATCGGTATTAAGACTAGCTATAGGCCGGGCGCGGTGGCTCACACCTGTAATCCCAGCACTTTGGGAGGCCAAAGTGGGCGGATCATGAGGTCAAGATATCGAGACCATCCTGGCCAACATGGTGAAACCCTGTATTACTAAAAATACAAAAAAAATTAGCTGGGTGTGGTGTCAGGTGCCTGGAGTCCCAGCTACTCGGGAAGCTGAGGCAGGAGAATTGCTTCAACCCAGGAGGCGGAGGTTGCAGTGAGCCGAGGTCGTGCCATTGCACTCCAGCCTGGCGCCTGGTGATGGAGTGAGACTCTGTCTCAAAAAAAAAAAAAAAAAAAAAAGAAAGAAAAATAGACTAGTTAGCTTTCTCTGCTGCGAGCTTCCAAAATGACAAAGAAAAGAAGGAACAACGGTCGTGCCAAAAAGGGCCGCGGCCATGTTCAGCCTATTCGCTGCACGAACTGTGCCCGATGCGTGCCCAAGGACAAAGCCATTAAGAAATTCGTCATTCGAAACATAGTGGAGGCCGCAGCAGTCAGGGATATTTCTGAAGCGAGCGTCTTTGATGCCTATGTACTTCCCAAGCTCTATGTGAAGCTACATTACTGTGTGAGTTGTGCAATTCACAGCAAAGTAGTCAGGAATCGATCTCGTGAAGCCCGCAAGGACCGAACACCGCCACCCCGATTTAGACTTGCGGGTGCTGCCCCACGACCCCCACCAAAACCCATGTAAGGAGCTGAGTAAAAGATTGAAGACAACTATTCCCTGGAGAAAAATAAAATGGAAATTGTACTTGATATTGCCTATAAAGTGTATCTGCGCCAGATAGGGTGGGGATTTTGTGTGTGTTAGACCAAGTATGAAATAACAAGTAGTATTTTCATGGGGAAGAAAGCTTATTTATGTAATCAAATTCTTTTTTGTTGAGGGGGAAGGGTGGGGAATGGAATCTTGCTCTGTTGTCCAGGCTGGAATGCAATGGTGCTATCTCAGCTCATTGCAACCTCTGTCTCCTGGGTTCAAGCGATTCTCCTGCCTCGGCTTTCCAAGTAGCTAGTATTAGAGACGTGTGCCACCACACCCAGCTAATTTTTTGTATTTTTAGTAGAGGTGGGGTTTTACTATATTGGCCAGGCTGGTCTGGAACTCCTGACCTCAGATAATTCACCCCTTAGGCCTCCCGAAGTGCTGGGATTACAGGTGTGGGCCATCATGCCTGGCTATTCATTTAAATTAAATCTTGTTTGCAGTCATGTCCTTGGCCTCACAACTTGCATAGCTGTGTGAAATAAAAAGTTTAGGCATAAAAAAAAAAAAAAAAGAAAAATAGACTAGTTATATACTTTGTGGGTCCCACAGCAAAATAAAATCAGGGACCCTTGTTCAAAAATAATTAAGAATTTCAAGCTGGTGACAGGAGCACACTAAGCCGAGCATGAGGCCATTCTGGGCGCAGGGCCCTATGTGAGCTCCATGAAGCTGGTCCTGACTGCATAGAGCTTGCTGTGAATGGGGCATCTTATTCGGGCTGAACAAGGAGCGGAAAGCTGTTTCACTCTAATTCATATCTGGTTGCCTCCCAGAAAGCACTGGAGAAGCCTTACAAAATGAGAATGTAACAATATAATAGGTTTCATCCATTAAGCGCTAAGTATGAAAGAGGAGCTTCACATATTACTTAATTCAGTCTTCAAAATGGAGAACTTCCTTCTCTTGCAAGTGACAGAAACTCAGCCCAAATTGGTTCAAACAAGCAAACAAAAATAATGGTTCATGTGGTCCGGAGCATTCTGGCTTCAGGCATGGTTGAATCCAGGGGCTCAAATGATATCTAAATATATCACATTTCTCTATCTCTTGGTTCTGCTGCCCTGTAAGTTGGTTTCATTCTCAGACAGGCTGTCTCTAGGCAGAGTCAAAAGTGGCCCCCGTTATCCAAGGCTTTCCATGCTTCCTGAGATTAACTCTTTTCATCCTCACAACCAACTCCATTTGACACCTGGGAACTGGAGGCACAGACAGGTTCAGCAACATGCCTGAGGCCTTTTAAGTGGGGGGTGACAGGTTTTGAGTTCACAGTCTGGCCGTGGAGCCCAGGCTGTCACACTCTAGCCCGTGTGGACATGCAGGGCATGTAGACATTTGGGCTATGTGATGGTCCGTACATCAGCATTTGGAGCTGTGAACCATGAGCATGGCTGAGCGTCCACCAGAGATTTTCCAATTTTTTTTTTTTTAAGCAGTGGAATATTTGCTTGTGTGTTCGAAATGATTTTTTTTGTTGTTGTTAAATTTGAGACAGCATCTCACTCTGTTGCCCAGGCTGGAGTACAGTGGCACAATCTCAGCTCACTGCAACCTCCACTTTCCAGGTTCTCCTGCCTCAGCCTCCCACCTCAGCCTCCCGAGTAGCTGGGATTACAGGTGCCCGCCACCATACCCAACTAATTTTTGTATTTTTATTTGAGACAGGGTTTTATCATGTAGGCCAGGCTGGTCTCGAACTCCTGACCTCAGGTGATCCACCCACCTCAGCCTCCCAAAGTGCTGAGATTACAGGTGTGAGCCGCCGCGCCCGGCCGAGATGAGCTCTAACGTGAATATAGAACAGACACAGGAGCGGATGCCTGGTGAAGTGGGGCTGGAGGATTATTGCCCTCTGGGGAGGTGCTGGGGTGGGCGGGAGAGGAGTGGGGGTCACATGGCTTATTGCATTGTGATCTGAGACTATTGTACTTTTATTCTGCTTTAAAAAAAATTAGTGCAGTATTCTTTGTGGCTTATTAGTACCCAGCGTTTGTGAATGTTCATTATGTTATTTTGAGCTTCTAGTTCCTTTTTTTCTGTCTCTATATTTCAAGAGCTGAGAGAAGTGACTTAAAGTGTCCTTGCTCTATAACTATCTGTTGCTGGGTTATCTGGTGCATGGATGCTCATACCTTTATTTATTTATTTGAGACAGAGTCTTGCTGTGTCACCTGGGCTGGAGTGCAGTAGCACAATCTTGGCTCACTGCAACCTCTGTCTCCGGTATTCAAGCGATTCTTGTGCCTCAGCCTCTGGAGTAGCTGGGATTATAGTTGTGTGCCACCACCCCCAACTAATTTTTGTACTTTTAAAAAAATACAAATGTTGGCCATGCTTGTCTTGAACTCCTGACCTCAGGCAATCTGCCTGCCTCAGCCTCCCAAAGTGCTGGGATTACAGGTGTGAGCCACCGCACCCAGACAACGTTTTTATATCTATATAGATAGATATATACATAAATACAAATATATATATATACAAATCTTTCTCTATTATATATATAAATAAATATTATATATACATATATTATATATATATTTGTATTTTTAGTAGAGATGGGGTTTCACCGTATTGGCCAGGCTGATCTCGAATTCCTGACCACAAGTGATCCACCTGCCTCAGCCTCCCAAAGTGCTGAGATTACAGGCATGAGCCTCCGTGCCTGGCCAATTTTCTTTCTAGTCTTTCTAATACTTTATTTCTGTCTCATTTTTTTCTCCTTTTTCATTTCTGTTAACCATGTCCTTGCTGTATTTCCTGCAGGGCCTATTTCCTTCCCCTCCAATTTTGCCTTAATTTCTGAGATTTTTTTTTCCTTCTACTTCTTTCCTGAGTGCTAATCCTTCATGTTCATTTCTTCCTTTTGCCTGGTGTCTTCTTTCTGAGTTCTTCAATTTCCTTATTGTCCTCATTCGTAGAGGTAGTTGCTCCATTCATTTCTCCTAAGAATTTTCTTTCTTTTTTTTTTTTTGAGATGGAATTTCGCTCTTGTTGCCCAGGTTGGAGTGCAAAGGCACAATCTCAGCTCACCGCAAACTCCGCCTCCCATATTCAAGCGATTCTCCTGCCTCAGCCTCCGGAGTAGCTGGGATTACAGGCACCTGCCACCATTCCAGGCTAATTTTTTGTATTTTTAGTAGAGAGGGAGTTTTGCTATGTTGACTAGGCTGACCTCGAACTCCTGACCTCAGGTGATCCACCTGTCTCAGCCTTCCAAAGTGCTGGGATTACAGGCATGAGCCACCACGCCTGGCCTCCATTCAATTCTTTTTTGAATTTATACCAATATGATTTGAATATAGTTTTCATCTATTTTGTGTTAACATTTTCATCTATTGATAGATTGTCCTGCTCTTTTCTGTATAATTTATCATAATATCTTTGTATCAAGGCTTTTACATTTTTAAAAAACTTGTCATTGGATGGGCTTGGTTTTCCTGGGTCAGCTATTTGCTGATTGCTCCCGTGGGTGTAGGGAAGAATTAGGATAGCTTCCTGGGTTCTATGACTGAAAGAGTCTTTCCTCTACTGCCACAGAGACAGACTGCTTCCTGCAAATATGTCTTCTCTCTGTAATTCTTTGCTATACCTCCTGTTTCTCCGAACCAAACCAGATCCAGGAGAGCTTCTGCTGCTAACAGTACTCACTCAAGCTTCTGCATTCATTTTTATAAATAAGGAACATAACTTTCATCTCGGAGCAAGCCCTCATCCCTAGGAAGTGTATTTTTGCTGATAGTTTCTGAGATTTGCTATCACTGAGCCCATTCACCACTCCCACATGGCCTGTGTCCTGTCTTAGCTGCTTCACTCATACTCTGAAGCCGATGAATTATATGTCTCTCCCGGCTTTGCTAAAAATGGAGTTTGTGGTTTGGTTTTGTTTGTTTTTCCATTCTTCTTGATGCTCTGGTATAATTTCTAGAAGGAGAGGGTAAATGTGTCCTCAGTCAGCCGTTTTTCTACCCCCATTATCTAACTGGATCCTCTTTAGTAATTCTGAGGCATAATAAGCAAAGCAGCTATGACTGTTGTCCCATTTTCAATATGAGAAACCAGAAGCTCTGAGGCTGTTGGGGTGCTTCAGGGTGGCAGGAGGGCCAGCACAACATGGGTCTCTTTTCTCCTTGTCTTCCATGCTAGGCTGGCTCCAGGCAGGACAGAGGAGAGCTGAGGAGACTGAGGTCTGAATGTATTATTTTTTCCACTACAAAGTGCCAAGGCAGCTGGTTGGGAGCCATGAGGCCGCCAGTCCCCCTGTCCTGGGGAAACCAAAATATGAGAAGCGTGCTGGAGTCCCTCTCCTGTAGCACCCACCACCTCTGGCAGATAGTTTGGAAAGAGGGGCAAGACATCCTCTCCAGGCTGAGATGAGGTCCAGGTGGAATTAGGCTGGGAACACTGAACCACAGCCCGCCTAGCCCAGCGCTGTTCGCATGTGGGTAACGGCCCCCACCTCTGGCTTGTCAGCCAAGCACATTCCCTACATAATCCTGGCTCTCCTGGGGAAGGATGCTGGAGGATGGCTCCAGTGCAGCCGGCATCCTCGCACTTTAGAGACATTCAGATCTCCAAATGCCCCGGCACGTGCCCGTTCTTAGAGACAGTCAGCAGCAAGGCCTGGATGGCAGAAAAGAGTTCATTTCTTCCAACCCTTTGCCTCTGATCCAGACATGCTTTTTCTTCCCGTATGAAAAAGACCAAGTGAAAAGGTTTTTTGTCTTTCCTTTCTTCTGTAAATTTCTTGATAAAGAGGCCAGCACAGTGCTGGCAAAGAAATACTTGGCGCTGTGTGCTGGAAGAATTGTGCTTCACTCTTTTGTTTTTGTGGTTGTTTTTGTGATACAGGGTCTCACTTGGTTGCCCGGGCTGGCATGCAGTGGCATAATCTTGGCTCACTGCAACCTCTGCCTCCCGGGTTCAACCAATCCTCCCACCTCAGCCCCCTGAGTAACTGGGATTACAGGTGTGCACCACCATGCCTGGATAATTTTTGTATATTTAGTAGAGACAGAGTTTCGCCATGTTGGCTAGGCTGGTCTCGAACTCCTGACTTCAAGTGATCTGCCCACCTTAGCCTCCCAAAGTGCTGGGATTACAGGCATGAGCCACTGCACCCAGCCTTGCTTCATCTCTTTTATTAAGTGTCTACTGCATGCACTAGATACAAGATCTTCTTGAATTCATCCAACCACCATGGAGGGCGGTGGGGGGCTGTCATCATCATCCTCTTGTAGAGATGAGAATACCAAGGCTCCAAGAGTAGAAAGCAGCCTATTCTTATTTAAACGGTACAAAGACTATTCAACCAAAAGGAGTCCAAGAATTCCAGAGATAAAGTATACCTTAGTCAATTCTTGTTGCTTAAGAAGATCCCTTACGAGGTCGAGAGATCAAGACCATCCTGGTCAACAAGGTGAAACCCCATCTCTACTAAAAATACAAAAATTAGCTAGGCATGATGGTGCATGCCTGTAATCCCAGCTACTTGGGAGGCTGAGGCAGGAGAATTGCTTGAACCCAGGAGGCGGAGGTTGTGGTGAGCCGAGATCGCGCCATTGCACTCCAGCCTGGGTAACAAGAGCGAAGCTCCGTCTCAAAAAAAACAAAAAGAAGATCCCAAAATCTCCATGACCTGTAACAACACATGTACACTTTCTTCCTCGGACTTCTGCCGGTCAGCTAGGGGTTCTCTGCTTCAGGCTGCAGGCTGAGTTCAGGTGTGCTCTGTGGGTCATGGCTCAAGGCAGAAAGCAAAGTCAAGTGGAAATCTGTGATTCCTCATGAAACCTCTACTCAGAACTGGCAACTGGTCATTTCTTCATCCCCCACTGGTCAAATCGAGTCACAGGCCGGAGTCCATCATCACTGAGTCAGAGAGATATTATTCTCTGCTCATAGTGGGAGGCCCCACAGCCCTGCAGCCAAGGGCGTGAATGTTTAATTCTGATACAGGGAGTGGGTAAGAATTGGAGACTATGATCTAATCTACTGCAACACAGTTCCAGGGGTGGCTAATTAATTGTGTGACTTAGCAAAGACTCTCCTCAGGCTCCAAGGTGGCTGCCACAGCTCTGACCCAATCTCTGGCCACTCACACGCTATGCTGGGATGTGGTGATAGCATGACCAACCTTCCTGGTTTACCCAGGACTGAGGGGTTTCCCAGTGCTAAAACCGGGAAAGTCTGGGCAAACCAGAATGTGTTGGTCATCTGACATATGTAGCAGATTGTTCCTGAATATTTTGGGGGTAAATGGGGCAACGTGTGTGTGTGAGAGTAGTGTATATGTGTGTGTATGAGTGTGTATGCATATGAGTGTATGTGTGGTGCTATTCCATAGCCTAAGACAGCAAACTACTAAACACTCAGTATGACACATCACCAATAGAAATGGTCATTTATCAATTTATCGACTCCTAATTCCACGGGGATGTCACACTGGCTGATTTTGTAAACAGGCCCTCAATCTGCCCTCAAGTCAGTCTGGTCTTTGCGTCCTCTTTCAGGCTTCCTCCTAAAACTCTGTTGTCCTTCCTTAATTCTACAGAGCAGTTTTGTCCAACATTCAAACTCCAAACCTATTTTGCATACCCCAAATGTTTAAACCACTTGCCCTTGGCACAACTAGACTCCAGGGCTAAAAATCAAGGGACATGTGTATGTTGTTGGTCTGTGCAGTATTTTTAAATAATCTGAGCCATTATTTCTGGCTTTTCCTGAATCTGGAGATCTGGCTGCACTGGGCATGTATTTCTACATGGCTTTAGCTGGCTGGAACTGATAGAAGCTGCTTCCTTTTGGATGGGGCAGCCCTCTCTAGTTTTCCACTGTTGCCATCCTTCCCTGTTGCCTTCCTGATGTGACTGGCTCACTTCATTCATTTGCAATACTTGCCCGAAGACTTGAGTTTACCACTCTCTTTAGCAGCACAAAAACACCAGAAACGTTGCCGTTTGGGTCTGTCCTTCCCCTCCACCTCTCAACCTCTCTTAGCTTCTATAAGTGGAAGAATTTATTCTTACATTGTTCCGATTTTAGATGGCAGCTGTGCTTCCTTCCACGGCTGCAGCCGTCATGAAAACACACCTCTCGGACCTCCAGTGGGGGAGCCTGATTGATAGATAAGCCATGCTTTCCAGGGTTTGCTCCCAGCCACAGGGGAGGCAGGTTTGTTCTTGGGAGACACAGGGCTCCTCAGGAGGCTCAAGCACAACCTGTTAGCCCTACATTTTCTTTTCTTTTCGAGACAAAGTGTCACTCTGTCATGCAGGCTGAAGTGCAGTGGCGCAGTCTCCGCTCACTGCAACCTCCGCCTCCCGGGTTCAAGCGATTCTTCTGCCTCAGCCTCCCAAGTAGCTGGGATTACAGGCGCCCACCATCACATCCAGCTATTTTTTTGTATTTTTAGTAGAGATGGGGTTTCGCCATGTTGGCCAGGCTGGTCTTGAACTTCTGATCTCAAATGATTCACCCGCCTCAGCCTCCCAAAGTGCTGGATTACAGGCATGAGCCACCACACCCGACCAGCCTTGAACTTTCTAAGAATGCACTGCAGCCCACACTCCCTTCTTTCCTCTGTCCCTTCCTCCCATTCTTCCTCCTTCTTTCTGTCCCTTTCTCCCAGCCCCCTCTGGCTCCCTCTTCATTTTACTCCCTGACACTTCCTCAATAAGTCTTTAGTATGTCTCATCACACCTTGGCTCTCACGGAGGACCTGCGCATAACAGATCTGGAAAAACCAAAAGGAAGAGAAAGAGGAGGCTTCCAGGCAGGTCAATAGCACTAGCAAAGGTATGGAGGTGGGAAGGCCCAGAGTGTGTTTGCAGCACCAGCAAGTAAGTTAGCTTGTCCTAAGAAGACATCAAATTCCCATGCTCTAGCTTATCAAAGAAAGTACTATGTGACCTTGGGTGAACTGACTCCTTCTGGAGCTCGATTTCACCGTCCGTGAATTCGGAATAATAACAGTACCCATTTTATAGGGTCTTTGTGGGGATTAAATAAAATTGTTATGAAAAAGTGTTTCAAACGGCATAAATTACCAACTACGGTTAGAGCTATTGTTACAAAAAATATATATATTTAAAACTGCCCCGTCTGCTGGGACTGATGTTTAGCCTCAAAGAAGGCAATACACGTACTATTTTCCTTTCCTGACACAGTTTATTTGTAGTCTTTACGACGCAGACATGAATCAGACCAGATCCTTGGAAGAGTGAAAGCAGGGGTGCAGGGCAGAAGAGTTCCCTTTCCCAGGCAAAATTCTGCTGATTAGCCTGCTAACGAGCAGTACCCTTTCTGCAGAAAGTAAAATTGCCTTGCCAAGAGATCCATTGTTCTCAGTTCTGATTTTTCTTTGCAGGACCAAGCATCTGTTTCCAATACCTGTGTTCTAACTGGGTTGGGACTTGACATTATCCTCACAACCCACAGTGGCCAGGGAAGAAAGCAGAGGCTTGGTGGAATGGGAGAGCTGCCCGCCTGTTCCTCCAAGATGCCATAGCCAGAGGGTTGGATGTTCTAATAGCCTGATGAACAGAGAGCCTGCACAGTAAGAAAAGTAAAAATAATAAGATAAAGCAACATTTTTGAATTCACATATGAGCCAGTCCTGCAGAGGTGCTTCAGATGCATTATCGCCTCATTTGATCCTCCCCTCAGCCATGCGTAGAAGGCCATCTCAGTTGGGAATGTCTTTGGCTGCAAGTAATAGAAAAATCTGACTCATGGTGTCTTAGCACAGACATGTGGTTAGCTCATTAAACGAGACGTCTATAGTTGGGTGGTTCCAAGGATGGTGATTCTGCAGCTCTGGTTTGGGGTCTGCAGTTTTCCTGGCCTCTCATAACACTACAAACCCCCACACCTCCACCAATCACATTCTCACACAACAGCCCCCAAAGCAAAACAGAAGGCAAATCAGAAGGAAACACTTTTTTTCTAGAAGCCCCCAACAGATGTCCGGAAGGTGCCACCTCCAGACAAATCACTAGCAAAGATGGATTTCCTGGACTGGCTCAGACCCATGGCAGGCCATTCTCTGGGAAGAGGGCCTGGCCACCACCCTACACACCTGCCAACTCCTGAACAAATCCAGGAAGAACCAGAGGCTCACATTCATCTCTCTTTGGTGTGTGAGCAGCTGCATCTCCCTCCCTGGGAGGATTTTGTCTATGAGTTGAGAAGGGAAGAGAATACTTGGGAGAGAAATTTGTACTGAGGTGATGCTGGTCTGCACTGAAGCCAGGGGTGGGGAGTAGAAGAGCTAATATTTATTGAGAACCTATTTTACACCAGACCCTGTGCTGGGTGATTTCTTTCTCTTGTCATTTAATTCAGTTCTCACAGCAGTCCCATGAAGAAGAAACTGTTCTTCCCATTTTTCAGATAAGAAAATCAAGACCAAGCCTGATCACAGTCAATGGAGAGGAGCTGAACTGGTGTAAGTACTAATTGCAGTTAACTTTCCCTGATACTCATGGTGTGACAGGCACTCACATAGGCGTGTCCCGTGGACTAGGTCGTTTGTTCCTTACCTCAACTCCATGAGGTTCCCTTTTCCCCATTCTGTCAATGAGGAACCCCAACTTGGAGAGGCGGTGCAGTCTGCCTGGGGTCACACAGCTGAGTATTAGCCAAGCCCGGCTATGAACCCCACTGTTAGCAGACAGCCCTGCAGAACTCCCCAAATTTGGAGAAAATCCTCCAGGCCCATTCTGCAGCCTTTTTGGGATTGCTGGCTTCGCTGGCAGATAAGCTGGAAAAATAAACAAGAGGTTCAGGAAACTCCTTTGCCTCTTGCTGTTCTGACTCTGCTGAGGCCACAGAGGGGTCATCTGGCTGCCTTGACAGCTGACATTAAGCAGGCAAATAAATGAATCTTGAAGATGATAGCAGGACATGTGAAGTACTGCCAAAAAACAACAAAAAAGCACCCTACCAAAAATCAAACAAAAAATCAGTAACAGGTTACGGCACTAATGTGGTGGGATGATTGCTTTAGACCAGGTGGTCAAATAGGCTTCTCTGCAGTGACAGCTGAGCAGAGGCAGAGGGACCGGGAAAGTGATGGAAAGAGTGGGCCGTGCATGTCTCCCAGGGACGAATGCTCTGAGCAGATGGAACAGCATGCACAGAGGCCCTGCAGTGGGACCTCTAGGGAAAGATGGGGAGATCAGCGTGGCTGGAGCAGAGTGGGTGAGGGTGAGAGTGGGGGGCATGAAGCCAGGGAGGTAAAGGTGAGAAGGGGTGAATCATGCTGGTTCTTGAAAGGTATTGTCAGGACTCTGGCTGATAAGGACAGAAGCCAGGAGAGCAGGGAGGAGCAAGAGCTTCTCCAGAGCTCTGCTGGGAAGATGGAGTGAAACGTGCCTAAGCTCACCCGGCACTGAATTGGTGGATACAGAACTAGAACCAGACCTCCTGGGTCTTAGCTTCAGGTTCAGCCCATGGCTTCATAAAACTGACATGTGCCAAGCACTCAGCAGTTTGCAATTCCTTTTATTGTCAATTCTTCACAACAGCCCCAGAGGTAAGCACAACTCTGCTAAGAAGGTGGGCTCAGAGAGGTTAAGCTAGCTGCCCAAGACTTCCCAGGGTGAGAATAGGGATGGTAGAGGCAGGGGCACAGAGCAAGGCTGGACTGATGCCCAGACATTCTAGCCTGGAGCTCCAGTTCTCATCAGCACCCTGGGGTGGTCCCCTGCAGAGACGCGGGCACAGGGGACTGGCGCCCCAAGCACCAGGTAGCAGTGACAAGGGCCACCACATCCGGAGGCCCTAACATGCTGGTGGAGGGCGCATGCTTCACGAGCATCATCTGTCCCCTAAGCAGGTGAGGATGAGGGGACTCCCTGAGGCTACCTTTTACCCCTGCCCAGTCTGCCCAGTAGTTACTGAAGATACTGTAGGGTGCGTTATAATCCAGCGCAGCCCTCCCAACCCAGACCACAGAATGGAAAGCTCCAGGTCTCCAGCACGCCTGGGCTGGGGGATGGGGTGAAGAAGGGTCTCGGGGGGTGCCCTCCGTCTAGGTGGAATGTGGAATGTGGTGGGAAAGCCCCTCCTGACCCCCACACTCCTCCCATGTTCATCCCCTTCTATCACATTTTCTCTTCCCCACACTGCCCCTTCCTCCCCATGCCTGCTTCACTATTTCCCCAGGGCCCCTCGGACTTCCCAGATTCCCTCCCCTCCCTTCCTCAAAGTCCCCTCCCATCTTTCCCACCCCTCTTCCCTCCCCACATACAATCCCTTCCTTCCTGCACATCCTGTCCTTCTCCCCTCCCCTCCATCACCCCCCAGCCCTCCACATCCCCTCCACCCCACTCCTCTCCCTCTGCCCTCCCCTCCCTCCCACATTTTCCGTCCCGGCAGGAGCGCGGGGGCGGTAAGGGGGGTTCTCCCAGAGAGCCCCGGGCGGGCGGACCCCTGTGGACCTCGGAGGGTTCCATCCCCCGCCATCCCGCCGCGAAGCTGGCCGGGTGGCCGGAGTGGGAGGGGCGCGGCGGGTGGGGGCGGGGAACTTTACCTGAGGGTGGGCCAGGCAGCCGGCCCCGCCAGCCCCGCCAGCCCCGCCAGCCCCGCCAGCCCCGCCAGCCCCGCCAGCGCCGCGATGTCCTGGGCTGCGCTCCTCGGCCTCCTGGCCGCGCTGCTGCTGCTGCTGCTGCTGAGCCGCCGCCGCACGCGGTGAGTGCCCCGCTCCGCCCGGCCTCGCTGGACAAAGGGGGCGGCTCCCGCCTGGGCTGCAGCCCTGGGGTTTCGGAGCCCGCGGCCGGCTTGGCCCGAGTCCAGCCGCAGGATCCCAAGCGGGGGAGACCCTCGGAGGTGGGAGTCCCGGGGCCCCGCACCCGGGGGAGGGGGCCAGGCCGCGTGCGGCCCCTGCCAAGAACGCGCAAGGTGGGAGGTGCGGGGACCGGTGGGTCTCAGGGAGCGGATCGCCCACCGCGACAAGTCCGGGTCTGGCCCTTAGCGAGACGGCAGGGACCTGGGAGGGGGTTTCAGGTGAGGACCGAGGGTCTGTGGGCGGGGAGCGGCGCGGGGACAGCCTCGGCGTGGCCCGGGTGGAGGAAACGCTTTCCACTCTGCAGCCTCTGTCAGCACTCGGCACCCGCCCACTCGCTGTCAAACCCGGCCTTGCTTTCGGCACCCTATAGGGGTAGCCTCGCTCCTCAACCCATTACACAGATGGGAGCGTTGAGCCCGCAGAGTGCAGAGCCCCTGGGGGATGTCCTTATCATGCCCTGGAACCATCTTCCCCGAAGAGGGGAGTCTGTGGGCTCAGAAATTTCATTTGTCAGGGAGAAACTGAGACGTGTGAAGGGTTCTACCTTCCCCTGAGGTCCCACGGCCTGGACAGAGCGAGCCAGGGCTGGATGTCACAGCCTCCTGGTCCTGAAGGTTTTCTGGCTCCATTGAGCAGCTGTGATTTAGAAGAAAAAGTAAAGACTCACTGCCTCAAATCAAGGAGATAGCTGTAGTTCTTCTTTTTATAAAATATTTTTAAAATTAATTTGAAAAGCACAAGGAATAGCTGAATGCATTCGACTTAAAACAAATATTCACCCTGTTAGAGGTAAGACGGAAGCCCCTTAGTCCTCCCCCAGCTCCTGACGTCTAGTCCTCTCCCCTTCTCTGGGCCTCTTCTGTTGCCCAGTCTGGGTGGAAACTTCCAGATTTAAAAATACATATACTTTTTATTTTAGACTAGTTTGGGATTTACAGAAAGTTGCAAATATAGTACAAAAATTCCTGTTTCGCTAACCCCGTTTTCCCCATTGTTAACATCTTACATCGTTATCGGACATTTGTCACGACTAAAAAACCAGCACTGGTCCATTACTCTTAACGAAACTTCAAACTTTATTGGGGATTTTATCAACTTTCCCATTGCTGTCCTCTTTTGTTCCAGGATCCGGCCCCAAGTTACCGCATTGCGTTTAATCTTCATATCTCCTCAGTCTCCCAGATGTTTTAAAAATTACTCTTACATCTATAGACATGAGCTTGTAGCTAATACAGAGCCACGTAAGAGAGAGAGAGTTAGTTTACGTTCGTGTCTGAAAATTCCGGAAACGTTGGGAACTTTTTGATTTTTAAACAATATGTTAGTTGAGTTTTCCCACAATAAGCTCACTGTATTTTTCTTCACCCTCCAGACACATTTTCAGCTGAAATTTACAACTATGTAATCAATCATTTGCCTTAAAAAAAGAAAAGAAAAACAGTGAATAAATGTCCCCATGAAGAAATGAATTATTTTTCCTGAGTTGTCACACTTTTTCAATATGCTGTATAGAAATGTTTTCAGACATTACGCTTGTTCTTTTCACTCCAGATTTGAGTTTAGTTTTTTGTTTGTTTGTTTGTTTGGAGACTTGCTCTGTTGCCCAGTCTGGAGTGCAGTGGCGCGATCTCGGCTCACTGCAACCTCTGCCTCTTGGGTTCAAGCGATTGTCCTGCCTCAGCCTCCCAAGTAGCTGGGACTACAGGGGCGTGCCACCATGCCCAGCTAATTTTTGTATTTTTTAGTACAGACAAGGTTTCACCTTATTGGCCAGGGTGGTCTTGATCTCTTGACCTCGTGATCTTCCCACCTCAGCCTCCCAAAGTGCTGGGATTACAGCTGTGAGCCATGGTGCCCGGTCCAGATTTTAGTTTTGACATCGTTCTTTTTTCTGTAAGATCTTTTTGCTACATGGAGATGAAATCCATTCTTTTGATCCTCTCTGGAGTCTTCCAGCATGTGAAGACGTTGTGGCTTCTTTTGTCCTTTTGATGGACTCCTAGGTTGTTTCCAGTGTTTCTGCTACTTCAGAGTGCTGCATTCTCACTTGGGCTAGAGTGCAGTGGCATGATCTCCTCTCACTGCAATTCTGCCTTTTAGGCTCCAGCGGTCCTCCTGCCTCACCCTCCCAAGTAGCTGGGACTACAGGCATGTGCCACCATGCCCAGCTAACTTTTGTATTGTTAGTACAAGGGAGGGTTTCCCCATGTTGGCCAGGCTGGTCTTGAGCTCCTGACCTGAAGTGATTTGCCCACCTCAGCCTCCCAAAGTTCTGGGATTACAGGTGTGTCCTTCTGGCCTTCTCCCTTCCCCTCCGTTACCCCCCAGCCCTCCACATCTCCCTCCACCCCCGTACCTATCTCCATGCCCAGCCTGGCATTCTAGACATATGAAAATTCCCAACCTATGGAAATATGGTCAAGTTGAATAACTGTTGTCTGCCTCAGTTTCCCTATCTTTAAAATCTCCATTTTAAAGATTGGGAAACTGAGGCAGAGACAGTTTTTAAATTATTTTGGCTAGTTCTTGCTGACTGTCAATCTGGAGAGCAAATTTATCTTTGGGGGTGAGCCTTTTTTTGAGACGGAGTTTCGCTCTTGTTGCCCAAGCTGGAGTGCAATGGTGCGACCTCGGCTCACTGCAACCTCTGTCTCCTGGGTTCAACTGATTCTCCTGCTTCAGCCTCCTGAGTAACTGGGATTATAAGTGCATGCCACCATGTCCGGCTAATTTTTTGTATTTTTAGTAGGAATGGGGTTTCACCATGTTAGCCAGGCTGGTCTCAAACTTCTGATCTCAGGTGATCCACCTGCCTCGGCCTCCCAAAGTGCTGGGATTACAGGTGTGAGCCACTGTGCCTGGCTAAGCCTTTGACTTCTAAGGTACCTGTGGGCACCTTGGAAGGGTCAACAGTGGGCAGTGGGGAGAAGTGTGGGAATGAGGGTCACTGGCAGCTTGAGGGCAGGTGCATGGACCCTGGGAACCCCAGTGTAGATCCCTAATCTCAACCTCTTTCCAGCTTAGCTAGGGACACTCTGGCTATCTCCATTTTACAGAGGAGGAAACAGGCTCAGAAAGGTTAAGCAACTTGCTCCAGGCCTGTCTGGATTAAAATTCTGGGCTGCAAGAATTTTTAGCTTTTATTTTGAGAGAGAGAATTTCACACTGTCGCCCAGGCTGGAGTACAGTGGACAATTATAGCTTACTTGAGCCTTGAACTCCTGGGCTCAAGTGATCCTCTCAACTTAGTCTCCTGAGTAGCTAGGACTACACGTGTGCGCCACCATGCCCAGTTAATTTTAAAATATTTTGTAGAGATGGGGTCTTGCTGTGTGGTCCAGGATGGCCTCAAACTCCTGAGCTCAAGTGATCCTCCCACCACAGCCTCCCAAAGTGCCGGAATTACAGGTGTGAGCCACTGCGCCTGGTCTTGCCAGAATTTGTAATTCACGAGAAGAATGAATTCTCACTTTCCACACATTATACTGGTAATCCGAACACTCAAAAGTCTTAGAACCGTGTGACCTTAAGATAATAAGAGATGCAACTGCAAGCAAAAGATTCTTAAAGAAGGACAAATGAATGAAACAAGTGAGTGACCCTCATGCTGCGTGAACCGTCTTCTAGTTTGGGCTGAAATAAGCAAGGCTCTCCAGCTTCCTTGTCTTATTTCTTTATCCTGACCAAGCCTTAAGGTAATTTCCATCACTCTTATACAGCTGAGGTTTAAAATGATGAAGTGACTTTCCCAAGGTCACACAAAAATTACATTTCACATCTAGGTAGCTCCAAAATTCATGCTTATCCCAGTAAGAAACCACTACTTCTGGGAGTGAGCAACTCAGTCTTTACCTCTGGAATTTAATTTAAAACTTTTAAATTAGGAGGCATTTCAACTATACAGAAAAAGAAAAAGAGTACTGTAAGAACCCCTATGTACCCATACCTTGATTTGACAGTCATTAACATTGTTTAAAAAATGAGAGATGGCATATTTCACCCTTGAATAGTTTAGAATGCATTTCAAAATGACAACCACAATTCCATTTTCTTGCCTGAGAATATAAAAAGATAATTCTTAATATCATCTAGTTCCCAGTTCAAATTCAAAGTTCTGCAATTACAGCAAGAAGTGTCAAGCCTCATTCAGTAAACATGAGGGTGGTGAGCTGAGAGTTAGGAGTCTCGCTTGTGTGCTCATTGAGGCTAACTGATTTGCCTTGTGAGTATCAGAAACATTCTTCTTGCTTCCAGGCCTCAGTTTATCTGTCCTTTGAGGTGGCCCACGGAAGTAGTCTCTTAAGCCCCAGCCACATCACCAGACCACTGCATCTCTTTCTTTGGGCTTGTGTGACCACCACAAGGAGCATTGAGGGAGATCTCTTGGTTGGGAGGCCCCTTTTCTGGGGGTCCAGAGGGAATAGTGGCATCAGGGAGTGTCCCTGTGGCCCAGCGGCTGGTCTGAGCCCCTGCAGGATGCAGAATTTCTAGGCACAAATAAGTCTGCCTCATTCTAACGTGCACCAACCAGAGGTCACCCAACAGTGGTCTGTGACTGGATGCACCCTGGTTGGCTGGGTTTGTGCTGTGTGGGACAAGGGAAGAAAATTGGGGGATTCTATACCCAAAAATCTAGATTTCCAACTTCTTGTGAAAAATGAGAAGATCTAGCAACACTTTCCTGGCACTCAGTGGTAGCGCCCTCTCTAAACCTTGCCACAGTCCCCTCTCCTCCCTATTGCCTCTCCAACATGCAGCTACTCTAGTTACCACTGGACTTTGTCTGCTGTTTTTTTCTTATGTTGAGAAATAATTCTGTGAATTTGTCTATTTCAAAAACCAAAAAACAAAAACTAGGGCAAGGCCATGTGCTTTTTCTGCACAGTGTTAGCAGCGGGGGGCAGGTATGGAAGAGCATCTGGGAAACCCTGTTAATGGCAGACTGAAAACCCTAGAGGCCTGGGGGTGAGCCTTTGGGGAAGAATGGGTTAAGCAGGTTAAACAGAATTTCGGGATGCTCTATCTCAGCTGGGCAACTAAGCCCCCCTTTTTCCCCATCAAATCCTCCCAGAGCTTAAGGCCCTGCATTGAGTTGAAATGATTGAACAGAGAGGTTGGGCAGTCTACCCAACATTGCACAGCTGAACGATGCCAGCTTCTGCTCTGGGTAATCTAGAAGATGGCCTCTGTGTCAGGCACTTAACCTGTGTTGGCGCTCTTATTCCTCTCAGCAACTCTGGGAGGCATGTGCTGTCCATTGAGCACCTACCACATACATGATTCATTCAGACCAGGCACTGTTCTGAGTGCTGGAGTGAACACGTCCCTGGCCTCACGGAGCTTCCATTTAGTGAAGGTGTGATATGTCGTGGGCACGGAGGCAGGTGACATTCCATCCTTGACTCCTTTCCCTGGTTCACAAAGGGTCAAGTGGGAGAGAGATCCAGGGCGGGCGGCAGAGGTGGCGGTGCGGTCAGGGAGTGAGGACTAGGCAGTTTTTAGAGGAACCCACATGATGGGCTCCAGCAGGAAATCAGAAAAGATGCCTTGGCATCTGACCCAGGGTGGGCAGGAAACGGGCTGTGTGGGCAGGAGCCGGGGATGGAAAAGTCAGGGCCCACTGCCCTGCCCACCCAGAGCCTGGCAGTGCCTAAAAAAAGTGAGAGTGTCCGTGGGTGAGGCTGGAGCCCGCAGGCCCCAAAACAGCCTCCTTTGTCCCCGCTGGCCGCAGGCTGAGTCACCCTGGAATGAGGAGCCAGCATCAGGGGTCAGGCGCCTGGGCTCCTGGCTTCCTGCCTTTGTCTACGCCTCCTTGAGACTTTTGTGGGGAAACAGGAAAGCTGCCAGGAATAACACCTGGCTCGCTGAGGAGTTCCGGCCGCAGCCAGGAGAAAGGCAGGGAAAGGAAGCCTGCTCCCACCTGCAAAGATGTTTTAGGAGAAAATGTAGGGTCTGCATTTGGGTAGATCTCTGAAATTTCCCTGCAAAATGGGGGTGAAAATGCCCACTTAGGGTGACTGGAAGCCAGGGTAGTGTCAAGAGGGTGGGCACTGCAGCCAGACCTGCCTGGATTAGAAACCCACGTCCTCTAGGCCAGGCATGGTGGTTCACGCTTGTAAACCTAGCACTTTGGGAGGCCAAGGTGGGCAGATTACCTGAGGTCCGGAGTTCAAGACCAGCCTGGCCAACACAGTGAAACCCCATCTCTAATAAAAAATACAAAAAATTAGCCAGGTACAGTGATATGTACCCGTAATCCCAGCTACTTGGGAGGCTAAGGCAGGAGAATTGCTTGAACCCGGGAGGCGGAGGTTGCAGTGAGCCGAGATCGTACCACTGCACTCCAGCCTGGGCTACAGAGGGAGACTTCATCAGAAAAAAAGGAAGGGAGGGAGGAAATGAAGGAAAGGAGGGAAGGAAGGGAGGGAGGGAGGGAGGGAGGGAGGAGGGAGGGAGGGAGGAAGAGAAACCCAGGTCCTGTACGGTGGGCCCTCTGGCATGACTCAGCCCTCTGCACCTCAGTTTCCTCCTCTGTAAAATGGGCCTGGCAGTAATAATTCCTTCCCCATAGGTTGGGGGAGAATTCATTGAGTTAATGGGATAAAATCCTCAGTGTGGTGTCTCCCTCACCATCAGGGCTCATTAAATGTTAGCCATTATTACCAAGCAAGGAAACATTTGGAAAATGCCAAGAACAGCACCTGATGTATAGTTGGCACTAGGGAAATGGTGCCCACGAATCTTACTGGTCCTGCTTCTCACTGCCCCCCAGCTACCAGGTGCCAGGTGCCCTGTAACTCCCCTCATCCTCGGCACAGCCCGATGTAGTCAGTAGCATTGTTGCTCCCGTTTTACAGATGAGGAAAGGGAGGCATGGAGAAGCTAAGTCACATGGCCAGCAAGAAGCGTGGCTGGAATTTGAAGCCAGGAAGTGTGGTGCTAAAGTTTGGGCTCATCATGACCACACCCTCCTGCCTCTTATGGAAAAATCACTGCTCAGCGCTGGCCTCCCTGGGCTCCCGCCTGGGCTGGAAGGGGGGCAGGCGTGCACCTGTTATTCCAAGGCTACTCGCGCAGGTGACATGTGGAGGCTTCAGGAGAAGTTGCCTTAGCCCAGGGGCTCACAAAAAGATGAGGGAAAAGGAAAGGCCCTGCACCTCCTTAGACTCACAGAGCTCAAATTTGCAAGTCCCGTCTTCGACTAGAGAAGCTGGAATAGGCTGGAGAGAGGAGGGAATGTCTGGGAGAGTCACTCCCTAGGACCTCAGATTTCGTCTTTGGTTCTGTTCCCATCTTTCCCAGCATCGGCCCTCAGATCGGGCCATTTGCTCCTGTCTACCACTTGTCCCACCCTTCGGGTTATATTGGGGGCAGCCAGATAGAGGGAGAGAGGGAGCAGGAGACAGGGGCAGAGGGAGGTAGAGAAGGAAGGGAAAGGATGAAGAGAAGTGGCTGCTTCCCTGAACAGCCGGGATGGAACAAAAGCCCCTGTTCTGGAAATGGGAGACTCCGATGTCAGGCCTGGCTCCCCGGGGACCACGGTCTTTGCTTCCACACACTGTGCTCCGGGGGCGGGGGGGTCACAGTGGTTCCCTCACACATCTCCTTCCTTCCTCTTGTCTCTCTCTGATCCTTTAAAAGCATGGTCATGGCCAGGCGCGGTGGCTCACACCTGTAATCCCAGCACTTTGGGAAGCCGAGGTGGGTGGATCACGAGGTCAGGAGTTCGAGGCCAGCCTGACCAACATGGTGAAACCCCGTCTCTACTAATAATACAAAAATTAGCCAGGCAAGGTGGCATGCGCCTGTAATCCCAGCTACTTAGGAGGCTGAGGCAGGAGAATTGCTTGAACCTGGGAGGCAGAGGTTGCAATGAGCCAAGATCACGCCACTGCACTCCAGCCTGGGCAACAGAGTGAGAATCTGTCTAGAAAAAAAAAAAAAACAAAAACTGTGGTCACATCACTTATTGGCTCTTGCTTCAAACCCTCCAGTGATGCCTGTCACACGTGGCATAGGAGCCAGACTCTCATCTTGGCCTTGGCCCTCGTGGTCCACAAGGTCATCTCCAGCATCATCACCAACCTCTCGCCCCCACGTTCTCCACTCCAGCCACGCTGGCTCCTGCTGTCTTGAAAACCTCACCAAGCATGCTCCCACCCCAGGGCCTTTGCACTTGCGGTCACCTCTGCTTGTAACACTCTCCTCTCTGCTCTTCTCAGAGCACTTCCTTCTCATCCTTCTGGTCTTTGTTCATGTGGCATCTCCCGAGGAGGCTCTCCATGACCACCTTCTGTAAACTAGTCCCCCTCACTGTCTCACACCGCCCTGCTTTCTTTTTTCTTCAGTAGGATATAATTCATATCCCATTAAATTCACCTTTTTGGGCTGGGCATAGTGGCTCATGCCTATAATCCCAGCACTGTGGGAGGCCAAGACAGGGAGTGTTTGAGTCCAGATTGAAGATCAACCTAGGCGACACAGCAAGACCCTGTCTCTATTAAAAAAAAAAAACAAAATAGAAAAAAAATAGTCAGGTGTGATGGCATGTGTCTATAGGGCCAGCTACTTGGGAGGCTGAGGCTGGAGGGTCATTTAAGCCCAGGCATTTGAGGTAATAGTCAACTATGAACATGCTGCTGCACTCCAGCCTGGGTAACAGAGCAAGACCCTGTCTCTTAAAAAAAAATAATAACCGGGCCGGGCGCGGTGGCTCAAGCCTGTAATCCCAGCACTTTGGGAGGCCAAGGCGGGTGGATCACGAGGTCAACAGATCGAGACCATCCTGGTCAACATGGTGAAACCCCGTCTCTACTAAAAACTACAAAAACTTAGCTGGGCATGGTGGCACGTGTCTGTAATCCCAGCTACTCAGGAGGCTGAGGCAGGAGAATTGCCTGAACC
>NW_022437032.1:6288600-6306461 GCF_009761245.1 Sapajus apella
AAAAAAAAAAAAAAAAAAAAAAAAAAAAAAAAAAAAAAAAAAAAAAACCTTTTAAAGTGTATAATTCAATGGTTTTTAGTATATCCACTGGGTTGTGCAATCATCACCATCATCTAATTCCAGAATATTTTCATCACCCCTAAAAAAAACCATTAGTAGTCACACCCCGTTTTTCCCTCCTCCGGCCCCGGGCAACTGCTAATCTCTTTTCTATCTCTATTGATTTCCCAATTCTGGACAGTTCATACAAATGAATTAATACAATATGTGGCCTTTTGTGTCTGGCTTCTTTCACTGGGCTTAATGTTTTAAGGTTCACCCACATAGTAGCATGAGTCAGTACCTCATTCCTTTTTGTGGCTGAGGAGCGTTCCATGGCAGGCATACATCACATTCTGTTTAGCCATTTGTCACTCAATGAACACTTGGGTTGTTTTCACTTTTCCGCTATTGTGAATAATGCTGCTGTCACCCAAAAGCAGTCCTGATCCAGACCCCAAGAGCGGGTTGTTGGATCCCATTCAAGAAAGAATTTAGAGCAAGTCTACAGAGTAAAGTGAAGGCAAATTTATGAAGAAAGTACAGGAATGAAAGAGCGGCCGTGCCATACACAGAGCAGGGCATTCCCGAAGGCAAGAGGAGGAATGTGTCTGCCTTAGGTAGAGTTCTTCTCGTTTATATATAAGATAAAAATCCTGCCAGGTGCGGTGGCTCAAGCCTGTAATCCCAGCACTTTGGGAGGCCGAGGCGGGTGGATCACGAGGTCAAGAGATCGAGACCATCCTGGTCAACATGGTGAAACCCCATGTCTACCAAAAATACAAAAAATTAGCTGGGCATGGTGGCGCGTGCCTGTAATCCCAGCTACTCAGGAGGCTGAGGCAGGAGAATTGCCTGAACCCAGGAGGCGGAGGTTGCAGTGAGCCGAGATCGCACCATTGCACTCCAGCCTGGGTAACATGAATGTCAACCCCAGCCTAACCAACATGATGAAAAAAAAACAAAAAAAAATCCTGGGGAACATGTGCTCTACCACAAGGGCTGGTGAACAAAGGATTGTTACCTACTGTCTTCCATAAGAATCTGTATTATTAACTTTAAAGCAAAACCTATTCTTAAACTAAGAAAGCTCTTGTTCATAAAATATCGGAACATTGGGAGGTTTCCTGGATCTGTTAAGTCCTGGGTCTGTTGGGTAAACATTATTAACTTGTTCCCTTAATCATAAACATCCTGTGATTAAGAATGCCTAGCTTCCTGGCTGGACGCAGTGGCTCAAGCCTGTAATCCCAGCATTTGGTGAGGCCGATGCTGGTGAACCACCTCAGGTCAGGAGTTCGAGACCAGCCTGACCAACATGATGAAACCCTGTCTCTACTAAAAATACAAAATTAGCCAGTCATGGAGGCTCATGCCTGGAATCCCAGCTACTTGGGAGGCTGAGGCAGGAGAATCGCTTGAACCCAGGAGGCGGAAGTTGCAGTGAGCTGAGATTGCGCCATTGCACTCCAGTCTGGGCAACAAGAACAAAACTCCATCTCAAAAAAAAAAAAAAAGCCTAACTTTCCTGGGATTGCAGCCCAGCAGGTTACAGCCTCATTTTACCCGGCTCCTATTCAAGATGGAGTCTCTCTGGTTTAAATGCCTCTGACACTACTACGAGTAACAGTGTATACATTTGTATAAGATCAAATGTTTTCAGTCTTTGGGGAAGATTGCTGGGTTGTGTAGTAAGTCTGTGTGTGACGTTTTGAGGAACTGCCAAACTGCATTCCAAAGCAGCTGCGTGATTTTACATTCCCACCAGCAATGTATGAGGTTCTCGTTTCTCCACATCCTTGCTAACACTTATTTTCTTCCTTTTGCTGGTGGTGGGGACAGGGTCTCTTGCTCTTGCTTAGGCCGTAGCACAGTGGCACAGTCACAGCTCATTATAGCCTTCACTGCCTGGGCACAAGTGATCCCCCCATCTCAGCCTTTTGAATAGCTGGGACTACAGGTGCACACCACCACGCCTGGCTAATTTTTGTATTTTTTGTAGAGACAGGGTCTCGCCATGTTGCCCAGGCATCTTACCATGTTGCCCATCCTGGTCTTGAGCATCTAGGCTCAAGTGATCCTCCCACTTTGGCCTCCCAAAGTATTGGGATTATAGGCATGAGTCACCGTGCCCAGCCTTAATTTCCTTTTTAAAAAATTTTTATTTTTATATGGGCATCCTGGTGGGTGAAGTGGTACCCATAAACCAAAAAGTGTCTGAGACGGGTCTCAATCAATTTAGATGTTTATTTTTCCATGGTTAAGGACATGCCCAGGAGAGAGGTCTGTGCCTTTCACCAAAGATGACTTTGAGGGTTTCAATATTTAATGAGGGAAAGGTGGGCTGTAAGGGAAAGAGGGAGGGTATGGTAATCCACATGTTGCAAGAGAAAAGGAGCAGGTAGGGCGATAGTCAGTGGTGTATTCGTCCCATACTCAGTAAATCGGCACTTTACATAAGGTAGGCATGGATTAGCTACCTGTGGAGCTATGGAACATTTTATCTGTAGCTATCCGCTTAGGAACAAAAGGAAGCTTTCAACTTAATTTTTTTCCTTATGGCAGAGTGAATTGGTGTCCTGAGTTTTGATTTTCCTTCCTCTCCAGTTTTCTTTTCTTTTCTCCCTGGGTCTCTTCTTCTCTTCTCTTCTCTTCCTTTTCTTTTTTCTTTCTATAGAGTTTTTGCTCTGCAGCCTCAACCTTCCAGACTCAAATGATCCTCCTGCCTCAGCCTCCCTAGTAGGTGGGACTACAGGCATGTGCTACCATGCTGGGCTATTTTTAAAATTTTTTTAGTAGAGATAGGGTCTCACTGTGTTTCCTAGGCTGGTCTTCAACTCCTGGGCTCAAGTGATCCTCCTGTCTCAGCCTCCCAAAGTGCTGGAATTATATGCATGAACCACCGTGAGTGTATGCCTCCCTTTTCTATGTAAAATCTTTTGGAGAAAGCATTTTAGAAGAAAGTGAGTCTCTGGTCTCAGGTTTTGTCTGATCTCTCATGTCTAGGATAGTTTATTTCTAGATGAATAGGTCCCATATTGTTAGGAAAGCTCATTTTTAGTAAGTTGTGAAGTCTCACATTGTACCAAGAAAATGTAAGGGAAGGGAGAGAGAAAAAAATAGGGAAAAAGGAGGAAATAAACAGAGAAACAACAAAGAAAGAACAAGCCTGGAAAGCTGAGAGAGGCCATGTTACTCTCAAGTCCATGTATCAGTAGGCAGGTATGAAAATGATTTATGTATATAAAGAGATTGCTTTTATTTTCTTCCAAAGTTTCAGTTCAGTTTCTAAGGCTTTCAGAAAAGCACAGCTTAACTTTTAGTGGTTTTGCATCAGGAAAAACGAGGGAGGGGAAGAAAAGAAAGAGGGAAAACACTGAAAACGTTATTTTGGAGACTTGTAGCCAGAAGAAGTTTTAGAATTCAGTCCAAAATGTAAAAAATAATAAAAATTGAAAAACATTAGACCAGGCTAGAATCTAATAACAGGTATACTGTAGTTAATTATAGTTAATTTTGAAACATGACTTTTCTCTCTCCAATTCCCCAATTTTATTAAAGACAAAATCATAGTAGGATCAACTTATTTGTAAAATAGGTTTTATTTCTCTTATACTTGGCTTGATTATTTGCGTAAAGTGCAGCAAGACTAATCATTTGCCATATGGGCTCTCTCTTTTTAAAATTGGCAATTGTCAGCTAAACTTGCAAACTAAACGAACAACTCTTGGGTGAAAATCAGATAGGGAAATGTATATCTGTAAGTAAAAAGAGAGGGAGAGCGAGAGCGGAGGGGGGAAGAGAGGGGGAGGGAAGAGAGAGAGAGGATGCTGGGTCTGTTAGAAGGAGATTAAAAATGGATGCCAAGCCACAAGCCAAGCATAAAATTATAGGAATCTACTGTAGGAATTTATGAGGAGACCAATTATATTTAGATAGGTAGTTTTAAATTTAGTCTCTGAGCTCTGGGCAGAGCCCACACTGAATCCTGGATCTCCAAAAGGAGAAAGATCTCATGAGACTACGCCATGTCATGCTTTTGCAGTGCACTTTGTTACCAAGACATTTCTCTAAGTGTTTAAACCACTCCCTTTCTTATCTTAAACATAGAAGAGTAGCCCCTGTAGTAATAACTATTTTAGTTAAAAAAAAAATCAGGTAATGCAATACAAGAACAATCCGTTTAAGATCTGAGAGGAACTTGTCTGTTGACACTCTCGGGGTTCCATAAGGAAAAACAGAGGTTTATCTCCAGAAGGAGGCTGGCGCCTTCTCTGTTTTCTTTAAGGAATCCCAGGCTGTTAGAAATTATTGTAGGTCCCTCATGCAGCAGAGTGTGGCAAGAGGAAGGAGAGACGGGCAGGAGTAAATGGAGAAAACAGAATTCAGTCGACTGGGAAGAAAAAAATTTTTTTCTCAAAAAATAAGAACTTAGGAGAGAAAAAAGAAAGCATAAAGGCATACACACACATAAATACACACATACACACATACACATACTACACACAAATACATGAACACATACATACATACATACACACTGTGGATGAAGAGAGTCAAACTCTGTGAAATATTTGAGGAGATTTATTCTGAGCCACATGTGAGTGACCATGGCCTGTGACACAGCCCTCAGGAGACCCTGAGAACATGTGCTCAAGGCGGTCAAAGCACAGCTTGGTTTATACATTTTAGGGAGACATGAGAGATCAGTCAAATGCACTGAAGACATGCATTGGTCCAGTCCAAAGAGACAGGACAACTTGATGTGGGGGGTGCTTCCAGGTTATGGGTGGATCTTAAAACTTTCTGATTGGCAATTGGTTGAAAGAGTTATTATCAATAGGGGAAATGTCTGAGTTACAATAAGAGGTTGTGAAGACCAAAGTTTTCTCATGCAGATGAAGCCTCTGGGTAGCAGGCTTCAGAGAGAATGGATTGTAAAGGTTTCTTATCAGACTTAAGATCTGTGTTGATATTAGTGCTAGAGGCTATAATGCGACATGTCCAACCCCCACTTCCTGCCAGGTTACATTTTATTTTTTTGAGACAGAGTCTTGCTCTGTTGTCCAGGCTGGAGTACAGTGGTATGATCTTGGCTCACGCAACTTCCTCTTCCTGGGTTCAAGTGATTCTCCTGCCTCAGCCTCCCGAGTAGCTGGGACTACAGGCATGTACCACCATGCCAGGCTAATTTTTGTATTTTTAGTAGAGATGAGGTTTCACCATGATGGCTAGGCTGGTCTCGAACTCCTGACCTCAAGGGATCCACCTGCCTTGGCTTCTGAAAGTGCTGGGATTACAGGTGTCATTAAGTGCCTGGCCTGCACTTTACCATCTAAGAAGCAGGAAAAAAACTTCAGACTCGCCTTCCCTGTTGGAAGTGAGTTGAAACTCCAGAAAGGAGTTACCTGCTCTCTATCGTCATGGAAGCAGGAAAACTTACCTTCCTTGTTGGAAGCAAGTAAAACTCCAGAAAAGGAGTTGTTCAGCAAAATAAAACTTAGCTTTCAAATTTTAGCTCTCTTAGATCTCAAATTTTCAGAGATCAGGGATTCTCTGCAGCAGGGAGCTCCCAGCCCTCACCAAATTGTCCTACAGGTTTGAGCAATAAAGACAGATACTAGGCTGTTATCAAGCACCAACAGGAGATTTGTCAAAGACCAGGGCCACCTCCATGGAATCCCTTCATGGTTGCCAATTTGTAAACTAAAAAATATCTAAGCTAGGTCTCAATTTAGATGTTTATTTTCGCAATGTTAAGGACAATGCCATGGAGAAGAAAAACCACAGAATCACAGAAACAGCGTGGTCTGTGCCTTTCTTCAAAGATGACTTTCAGGGTTTCAGTATTTAAAGGGAGAAAAGTGGGCTGGAGGGGAAAGAGGAAGGGTGTGATTATCCACATGTTCCAAGAGAAAAGGAGCAGATGGGGCAATAGGCAACAATGCATTAATCCTGTGCTCAGCAAATGGGCACTTTATGTAAGATAAGGTGAGTAGCTGCCGATGGAGATATTAAACCTTTTATCTGTAGCTCTCTGCTTAGGAGCAAAAGGAAAGGCAGTTTCTTGCATGACTCAGTTTCAGCTTAATTTGTTCCTTTTGGCATAGTGAACCGGGGTTCTGACATTTTATTTTCCTTTTGTATACCTCATTGTGGTTTTGACTGAGCATCTTTGCATGTGCTTATCGGTACCCTCACCCCCTTTTTCTTGAGATGGAGTCTTGCTCTGTTGCCCAGGCTGGAGGGCAGTGGTGCAATCTTGGATCACTGTAGCCTCCACCTCCGAGGTTCAAGCGATTCTCCTGCCTTAGCCTCCTGAGTAGCTGAGATTAGAGGCGCCCACCACCACACCAGGCTAATTTTTATATTTTTGGTAGAAGACAGGGTTTCACCATGTTGGTCAGGCTGGTCTCAAACTCCTGACCTCAGGTGATTCACCCACCTCAGTCTCCCAAACTGCTGGGATTATAGGCATCAGCCACCATGCCAAGCCTGGCCCCTCTGTCCCCAGCTTTTTTTTTTTTTTTTTTAAAGAGAGAGGGTGTTGCTCTGTTGCTCAGACTGGAATGCAGTGGTATGATCATGGCTCACTGCAGCCTCCAAGTCCTGGGCTCAAGCAATCCTCCCACCTCAGCCTTCCATGTAGCTAGGACTATAAGTGGGTGCCACCATACCCAGCTAATGAAAAAAAAATTTTTTTGTAGAGACAGGATCTCACTATGTTGGTTTTGAATTCTTGGTGTCAAGCAATCCTCCTGCCTCAGCCTCCCAAAATGTTGGGACTACAGGCATGAGCCACCATGTCTGGCCTTATTGGCCATTTGTATATATTCTTTGGAGAACTGCCTATTCAAATTCCTTGTGCATTTTAAAACTAGGTTATTTGTCTTCCCGTTGTTGGGCTGTATCTCTTTTTTTTTTTTCTTCATTACAATTCTCACTCTCTGACATGATCTTGCTTTTTCAATTTTTTGTCTGTCTTCCCTTATTAGTAGCTAAGCCCCATGAGGTCAGGGATCTTGTCTGCCCTCTTTCCTGCTATATCTCTGATACCCAGAACAGTTCCTGCTTTGTAATTAATGTTTGGTGAGTCAGTGAATGACTCTGTAGTGAGAAGAAGAGATATGATGACTCACTCATGCATTCATTCATTCATTCATTCATTCACTTAGCAGAGGTGTATCTGGGAGCTTTCTGCATCCCTGCAGCTCTGACAGAGATCCTAACCTGGGTCTGGGGACCTCTAAAAGGCCCACTGTAATCACTAGCCCTAGAATATTGTGAGGCTTAGCTCATGACCCTGACTGCCGCTCTCATTAGCTGACAGCCCCTCTCACAGAGGGTGGCAGATGAGTATGAGATGAGGCTTGGCTCAGGGCAAAGCCGGGTAGAAGCATGCTGAAAGTTTGCACGCATTTGTTGTTCATTGCTGCATAACAAGGTATCATGCATGAAGCAGCCTCAAACAGCCCCTACTTACTAGCTCTCAGTTCGGTGGGTCAGAAGACCAGCACTGGGTGACAGGGTTCTTTGGTTAGAAACTTACAAGGCTGAGGCTGGGTACGGTGGCTCAAGCCTGTAATCCTGGCACTTTGGGAGGCCAAGGCAGGTGGATCACTTGAGCCCAGGAGTTCAAGATCAGCCTGGCCAACATGGAGAAAACCCATCTCTACTAAATATACAAAAAAGAAAAATTAGCTGGGCATGGTGGTGCATGCCTAAATTCCCAGGTACTTAGGAGGCTGAGGCAGGAGAATCACTTGAACCTAGAAGGTGGAGGTTGCAGTGAGCTGAGATGACCCCACACACTCTAGCTTGGGCAACAAAGCGAGACTGTCAAAAAATAAATAAATAAAAGGAAAGAAAAGAAGGAAAGAGAGAAAGAAAGAAACTTACAAGGGTGAAATCAAGGTGTTTTCCAGGCTGTCTTCCTGCCAGAAAGTTTTCAGGAGGAATCTGGCTGAATGCATTTGCCTGCAGTTGCAGGACTGAGGTCCTGAGGTCCCCACCTCCTTGCCTATCAGCCAGGGTCCCCTCATAGCTCTAGAGGCTGCCTGGATTCCTCGCCACAATGCCCTTCCATCTTCAAAGCCAGTAGAGAGAGAGATTCTCCCACATTTCCAGTCCCTCTCATACTTTGAATCTCTTTTGCCAGGAAGAGCTTGTCTCTCTTAGGCCCTGCCCCCTGCCACCTGTTAGGTCAGACCCACTAAGAATACTTTTTTCTTAAAGTGAACTGGACCATCTATCCCCTACTCAGTGGAGGGGATTATACAAGGGTGTGGTTCACTGTGGGTTTTGCCTACCTCAGTGAGCTGGAAATATTGTTCTTATGTTCTCAAAGGAGTTCCTCTGCTTTCACAGATGACCCTGACCTTGATGATCACATACATACCCGGTTCACCCCCTGTGCTGACCTAGCTTGTGCTCTGGGGACATCTCCACAGGATATGGCCTGGCCTCTTGCCACTTGAGGGACCTCAGCTTCTGAGCCTAGAGGGTGGTCGGGGGCGGTGATGAAGCCAGTGCCTTCACTGCCTTCTGCCACCCAACTGTGCCCTCCAGTCTCATCCTTTCTCTGTGGGCAAAACAGGGAGTGTGGGGTGACCCAAACCCTGGTCCAGGTTGGTCAGGTTGGCTCACACAGACAACTCTGTCCTTACACCTGCAGAGAGACGACCACCTCAACCAGGGCCCATGCCATGTACCAGACATGACCTGGCCCCCCAGCCTCTGCTCCCACCCACCACAGTCCATTTTGTGCACCACAGCCAAAAAGATCCTGTAAAATACTGAGCCAAATGATGTCCCCAGCTGCTCCATTCAAAATCACACCCTACAACCTACACTCTTTATCCCCTTCCTTGTCTTACCAAATGGTGACAAGTGTCATGGCTTCTGCAGGCGACCTGGCGAACCTCCCCTGGACCTGGGCAGCATCCCCTGGTTGGGCTATGCCTTGGACTTTGGAAAAGATGCTGCCAGCTTCCTCACAAGGATGAAGGAGAAGCATGGTGACATCTTTACTGTAAGTGCCTCTTATGCCTCGGGGGGGCTGGAGATGAGCGGCAGGGCCCTCGTATCCGGTTTCTGCTGATTCCTTCAACATCTGTCCCTATGCTAAACCCCCCATCCATCATACATCCTAGTGGTCGAGCCAATTTTCTCTCCAGCTGCCTGTCCAGCTGTACACCCAACACTGACCTAACATCATCCCTTCAGTCTCCCTCTCGCTCTTCCCAGCGTGGAGTTATGCAGTCACTCAGTATCTATCCAGTACTTGTATATCCATGCAGCTGACCTTCATCCATCCATTCTATTTCCATCCATTCAACATCCATCTTCTCATTCCATTCTTCTGCCTGTCCACCTAGTGTCTACCCAGCATCCTTCCATCCTTATATCCAACCAGAATTTATTTGTCACCCTCCATCTATCCACCCATCAGTCTTTCTATAGATTCACCTGACATCTGTCAATTCATTTATCCATCTTCTATCCCTTCATCTGTCCACCCAGATCTACCTAGCGTTCTTCCACTCATGGATCCAACATCCATCCAACTTTCATCCGTATATAGCTGGCCCTCTTTGTCCATGGGTTCCACACCTCTGGATTCAGCCAGCCATGAATTGAAAATATTTGGGAAAAATGCATTGGTATTAAACTTTTAGAGACTTTTTTCTTGTAATTCTTTCCTAAAAATATAACAACTATTTATATAGCATTTACATTGTGTTAGGTAGTATAAGTAATCTAGAGATGACTTAAAATATAAGGAAGGATGCATGTAAGTTATATGGGACTCAAGCATCCATAGATTTTGGTATCTGCAGGAAGTCCTGGAACCAATCCTCCATGGATACTGAGGGATAACTAGTCAGTTTCCACTAATTTTCACTTTTCTATTTATCTACGCATGTTTCTATTCATCTGCCACTACCCAACAAATACTCAGCTATATTCAGTATTCCATGTCTCTCCACTGGAAATACATCTATTTATATCTCATCCATCCATCCTTACATCTATTCAAATGACCACTACCCACTCACCCTCCTTCCCTGTATCCTTCCAACTTCCATCTAATCAACATTCATCCTTCACTTTACCCAATATCTACCTAGCATTCTCTCATTCATGTACCCAACATTTATTCGTTTTGGTTTCCAATGAACCTCCAGCTGCCCTTCCATCCATCTTTCCATCCAATTTAGATTCATTGATTTATCCTTCCATTTATCCACCTATCTGACATTCTATCCACAAGTAAATACTCAGCAGTTTCCTTCCTTCCTCCCCTCCCTCTCTCCCTCCCTTCCTCCCTCCCTCCCTCCTTCCTTCCTTCCTTTCATTCATTTACCCATCCACCTATCCATCCATCTTCCCATTTACTCTTCTACAATCCACCTACTGGAATTTACCCAACAGCATCCTTCCATCCATCCATCCATCCATTCTTTCATCCATCCATCTATTCATCCTTCCTTCCTTTCTTCCTTCCATCCATCCACCCACTTATCCATCCATCCTTCCTTCCATCTGTCCATTCTTTCATCTGTTCATCCATCCATGATGTGCACAGGATCCATCTGCTGCCTTCTCTCCTGGCTGCTGGAGATATGGCAATAACCAAGATGGTCATGGCAGGTGCTTAAGAGTGAGGTGGTGAATAACACAGACTTTGATTTTAAAAAGTGCCATATTACCAAATTCCAGTCCCAACCCTGTCGCTTCTCAGTTATGAGATCTTGGACACTTTTCATCTCTTTTCTAAGACTCATTTTTTTCAACAATAAATAGATGAGTGATGGTCCCTACCTCACAGGGTGGTGAGGAGGTGTAGATAAGAGAACATAGTCTGTTACTGCCAAGTGGGGCAGTGCCTGGCACGTGGTAAGCCCCTGACCATTGAGAGCAGCTGCTGTTCACAGGGACACTCCCCATTCTATCCCTGCCAACTTCCCACAGATACTGGTTGGGGGCAGGTATGTCACCGTCCTCCTGGACCCACATTCCTACGATGCGGTGGTGTGGGAGCCTCGCACCAGGTTTGACTTCCATGCCTATGCCGTCTTCCTCATGGAGAGGATTTTCGATGTGCAGCTTCCACATTACAGCCCCAGTGATGAAAAGGCCAGGATGAAACCGTGAGTGGCTGGAGATGGCATCTGGGGGTGGGCCAGGGTGGGCCACCCACTGCTACCCATGTGGCCCAAGTCATGCCCGGCTGCAGAGCAAGTGTCCAGTAAATACATTTTGTCTTGAGAACACAAACAGCTCTGGGACCCTGAGGCTGGGGGAGGGAAATGCCTGCAGGTGCATATTTCCCTTTGGAAGCTGAATGTTCATGTCTTTGTTTCCTGTGTCAGGACTCTCCTCCACAGAGAGCTGCAGGCACTCACAGAAGCCATGTATGCCAACCTCTGCACAGTACTATTGGATGATGCTACGGAGGCGGGCAGTGGCTGGCACGAGATGGGTCTCTTCGACTTCTCCTACAGCTTCCTGCTCAGGTGAGGCTGTGCAGCCCCCACCCTCCTTCTGGGGCCCTGCACTTTGACCTGTGTCAGCCGTGAGCAGTGGCCAAGGGAACCGTGAGGTCTCTGTGGGTGGGGGAAGCGATTTGAGATGCCCAAAGCAAAGACTGCAGGAAAAGACCCCGGGCACCAGGGCCCCAGGTGTTCACCCGACCTAGCTCATGAACTTTCAAAGGAGACCCTGGCTGGAGATGAGACCTTCCAGGTCATTCAGAAAGGAAGTTGCAGAGCAAGACTCCAGAGGCTGTTATAAGTAACATTTTCGGTGCCACAAAAGAAGTAGCACTCAAATATAAATTTTCTCAGCAAGGCAATTTACCGCTATGGAAGGGTGCAGCTCACAGATGGAACAATGGCGAGCACACACCTGGACAAGGGAGGGGAAGGGATACTTATGCCTGACAGTGGTCCCCTGCTGCTGTCATTCCCTTATTGGCTAGGGTTAGACCGCACAGTCTAGTCTAATTCTGATTGGCTATTTTAAAGGGAGCAGGAGTATGAGCCAGAGTGGTGGGGTGGGTAGTTTGATGGGAAGGACGGTTACGGGCAGGTCAGAGCAGGTAGCCAGGGGTCAAAGCTGGTGACTGGAGCAGGTAACCAGGATGAGTCAGGACTGAGCAAGGGACCGGGGGAACAGATGCGAACTACTGATTAGAACTGGTGGAAAAGTTGTTACCGAAACTACAAGGAAGTTAAACTTTAAAATGGGGAATTAAAGAATAAGCAAGCTGAACATACTGATATATTGATTCTTTGAAGAGAAACTTGGGGTTCACTATATCTAACAAGGCCATCTTGTCCTGTGGCTTCCAGACTTTGGAATTTCACAGAACAGAAAAACAAAAAATGTTTGGGAGACCAACTTGGGACCTAACCTTTTATCCGATCTTATAAATGTGTGTTAAAACCTGCACAACCGAATGTTCCTTCCTTCAGCTGTGCCGGGCACTATTCCAGGCTCTGGGAAAAAACAGGGAACAGGACAGATGAAGTCCCCAAATTCACGTGCTGACACTCCAGTGGAGGAGGCTGAATCAGGTTATGTCAGAGAGTGATAAACCCGATGACAGAGATTCATGGTGGGGTGACAGCATCTGGGGGGCTTTCTTCCGAAGACTGACAAGGCAGGGTCACACTCTGGGGGTCTGGCTTCAGAGCCAAGACCTACCTGCAAAGTGCCCACCACCCAAGACTCTAGGCAGGGGAAACAGCAGGTGCAAAGGCCCAGAGGTGGGAGGAAGCTCGGCGAGAGGGCCACTGTGGCTGCAGCATAAAGAGCCAAGGAGGGATGGCGGAGAGGCCAGAGATGGGGGCAGAAGCAGAACTCAGGGAGCCGGAGGCCAGGGAAGGCTTTGGAAATTGTGCTGAGGAAGATCAGGTGACATCAGGGGTTTGCACAGGGGAAGGACATGATCTGACTTAGTTTTAAAGCCCCCTCTGGCTGCTGGATGGGGGGTGGACTGTAGGGATGGGGAGGGATGGAGAGGGAGGCAAGAGGACCCAGCAGGAGGCTGCCAGGTGTCATCAAGCATGGTGGCAGCCCAGCGAGGTGATGAGAATTTGGGTAGCTTTTGGAGATGGAGTTCACTGGCTCTGCTGGGAGATTTGACTGGGGCGGCGGTGGGGATGGGGGATCGTGGGTGGGGGTGGGGGCGATAGAGTGGTGTTAGGAACGGCTCCCTGATTTTTAGTGGTGCCGTTAACCAACAAGCATTTAATTAAAAAAAAAAAAAGACATTTCAACCCGTCCAAGAAATTAGAACCACATAGTTCTAGGATAACGGGCAGCCATTTGCTGACACATACAGGCACGTGGGTACAATTATGACGTTATGACGTGTGTGTGCATACAACGTGTGTAGACTCAGTCTCAGCTCATTGAATGCTCACAATCACTCTAGGAGGCTGGCACTTTGCATGCTCCATTGGACAGATGAGAAAACTGAGACCTGGAGAGCCCGAGTCGTTTGCCCAGAGGCCTGTGTTGGGGTCAGGGCAGGGCTGGCCCCCAGAGCCTGCACTCTCAGCCACAGCCCTCTGCACGGGGATAGTCCCCATTCTTTTTGTTTTGCCCTGAGGTGATGCAAACAGTGTCAAGGGCTGTAACTGGCTGGTCCACCAATTACAATTACAATTACTGTGGGTGATGCTGGTCTGGTCCACCCTGTCATTGTATGAGGGGACTGAGGTCCAGAGAATGGCAGCCGAAATGGCCCAGCAAGTTCACAGTAGGGGTTCTCCCAGGTCTCCTGGCTCCTGAGTCCCTGTGCAGACAAAGAAGCCAGCGAGAAAGCTGAAGCACTGGGAGAGGCAGGCTTGGGGGACAGCTGGGTCTGGCTAGGCTCTGTGGTACGGCAGGCATGGGGGAATCAGCTCAGGGGGAATCAGATGTAAATCCATACCTGTAAATCAGTAACTGTGTCTTTAGGGCCTGAGGCCTGGGCTGGAGCGCCTGCCACCTGGCTTGGCAGCTGAGGGCCTTTTCACTGCCATCTGCAGCCCCTGAAATAGAAAGGAAATGGGCGAGCTGGATGGCAGGGACACAGATGTGAAGGAGCTGCAGATTCAGGCAGCGCAAACCGGGAGGTGCCGCCTCCTACACCTGCCAGCCTGGCCTGTTGGCCCTGGCCTCACCGAGTCACACCCAAAGCTCTCCTCTGTCCTCACCCTGTAGCCCTGGCCTCCCCTCCTCCCACCCGCCTCCCTGCTGTGCCTTGAACAGGCCAGGCACACTCTCTCTTTGTGGCCTTTGTTGTTTCTGTTCCTTCGCCTGGGAATGCTGTTCCCCACACGTCTGCGTGGCTCCCACCCAACTTCGTTCAAGCCTCATCGCGAGCGCCACCTGCTCAGAGAGGTCTTTCTTGAGTTCCGGTTTCATGATGGCCCTCTCCCCTGACGCAGCTGGGTTGAGCTTTACTTTTCTTTGTGGCTCTAGCGCCGCCTGTGGGTGGTGTGTGTATTTACACATGGGATGATCTAGTCTTCAACCAGGCTGTTTTGATACGGGGCTGCTGGAGGAGGGGCCTTCACTTCCACAGTGCAAAACCTTGTGGTCCCCTGAGTTTACTTTTTTTTTTTTTATAAAGACATAGTTTTGCTCTTTTGCCCAGGCTGGTGCGATGGCCTCTCTGGCCCACACCCTCCCTCATTCCTGCTTCCACTTTCTCCTCATCCTCATCTGGGGAAACCCCTCTCCTGGGAGATCCTGTTCCCTTGTCTGCACAGGGACCCAGGAGCTCAAGGGGAGGGTGAGAGGGTGAGGCCCCGGGGCTTTGGTTTCGTCTCTCTGCTGAGTCCCCAGGCCTACCCACCTCGTGGACAGAATGAATACCTCCAGTTTCTCTCCCAGGACTGAGGTCGGCTGGCTGGGCAGGGGCTGAACTCCTGGGGTATTTAAAGGGGGCTGGAGGTGAAGGCACGTCCTCTGAGTGTGGTCGTGTTTGTGTGTGTGTGTGTGTGTGTGTGTGTGTGTGTGTGTGCGTGCCTCAGTGAGAGCACATGCTAGCTCCCATGTCTTACCCTTTTTCACACTGGACCAGGCCCTGTCCTCCTTCTCCAGCCTCCCAGAGCCCCTCAGGTCAAGTACAACCTTCCCGCTGTTGCAAATGCCCCGCCCTGTGTGGCAGCCCTGACAGCCCCAGGCCCTCCCACCCTCTGCCTCATACCCCAGCCCCAGTCCTGTACCGGCCACACCTGGCACCTCTCCCATCATGCACGGCTGCACCCTCAGCTCTGGGCCTTTGCACAGGCTGTGCCTGTTGCCCGAACACGTTCCTCTTCTGCTTCCCCCATCATCCTGCAGGTCTCAGCTCAAAACCTGCCTCCTCTAGGAAGTCTGCCCTGAATCCCTCCCTGGGAGCAGGCGTCTCCTCCCCTTCTCTGTGCCCCGTCTCAGCATAGTCCCCTCGAGCTCTCTGCTGCAGCCTCATCAGCCTCCTTGCTGCTCCCAGGACCCGGCTTCCTCCTGCTTAAGGACGTGGCACCTGGGGCTTGCCCTGCTTCCGACCCCTCCCTCTGCTCTGCCCATGCTGGCTCCTTCTCAGCCTTCAGCTGTCAGCTTAATGCCAGCCCCTCCCTCACCTGGCACCTGACACCAAGACCCTGCCCTCCCATCCTGCTACCCAGCTTTGTGTCTGACAGTGCCACAGGGCACCAGCTGACAAGTTACCCACTTTACTCGTCCTTTTGTCTGTTGTCCATCTCCCTGTGCTGAGGGGTTAGCTCCTTGAGGACAGGGACTTTTCCTTTTTTCACTGCCGACTGTTCAGTGCCCAGAACAGTCCCTAGCGCACAGTAGGATTAGTAGGTGCTCACTGGGTGTACGAATGAAGCTTCTAAGAACCTCTGACCCTCTGTCTACCACCCCAGAGCCGGCTACCTGACTCTTTACGGAATTGAGGCGCTGCCACGCACCCATCAGAGCCAGGCTGAGGACTGCATCCACTCAGCTGATGTCTTCCACACCTTCCGCCAGCTCGACCGGCTGCTCCCCAAACTGGCCCGTGGCTCCCTGTCAGTGGGTGAGCACCATGGGGGCCCCAGTGAGTGGTGGGGAGGATGGAAAGACCTAGAGGGGGAGACCACAGGCAGAAGAACATCCAACACCCTGTGAGGCAGTAAGATCCCCGTCACTGGGGGTATGCAGGAGCACAATGGCAGGGAACCAGGGCTTGGACCACAGCTTGGGTTCCTGGTGGAAATTCCAATTAGCACATTTGGCATGGGGCCTGAGAATCTCTGGGTGTATGTGTTCCTTTTTTTGTTTTAAGGTTTGAGTTGCTTTAAAGGTTTTTACAAGTAGTTCATGCTCATTATAAAAAATTCAAGCTATATAGAATAATTATAGAATAATTTAGAAGGAAGAATAAAAGAGCTCTCCACTTTCTCCCCAGCATCAGCCCACCGCTTCCCTCTACAGAGGCAACCACCATCACTAGCTTGGAGTACATCCTGGGAGCACTTTCTCTAAACAGACACACAGTTGTGTGTTATTTTTATTGTTTTCAATTTTTCAGGCTTTTAACTTCTTTTTTTTTTCTAAGATATAATTTATATACAGGAAAGCACACACATCTAAATGCACTGAGAGGCCAGGCGCGGTGGCTCACGCCTGTAATCTCACCACTTTGAGAGGCCGAGGTGGGTGGATCACTGGAGGTCAGAAGTTTGAGACCAATTTGATCAACATGATGAAACCCCGTCTCTACTAAAAATACAAAAATTAGCCAAGCATGGTGGCAGGCACCTGCAGTCCCAGCTACTCAGGAGGCTGAGGCAGAAGAATTGCTTGAACCCGAGAGGTTGAGGTTGCAATGAGCCAAGATCACGCCACTGCACTCCAGCCTGGGTAACAGAGCCAGATTCCATCATAAATAAATAAATAAATAAATGCACTGAGAGGTAGATCTAAACATTTTATGCTCTTTCCTAGCCATTATTCACTCCGCCTCCAGGTAGGCACTGTACCGGTTTCTTTTACCTCCAATTAGTTTTGACAATTCTTCAGCTTCCTAGAAATGAAATCACACAGTATACGGCCTTTTATGTCCGGCTTCTTTCACTCAACTTAATGTTGGGAGATTTGTCCAGGTTGCTGTATGGCTCAATAGTTCAGTTTTAATTTTTTTTATTTTTTGTCTTAAAAACAATTTTTTTTTTTTTTTTGAGATGGGGCCTTGCTGTGTTACCTATACTGGTCTTGAACTTCTGAGCTCAAGCAGTCCTCCTGCCTTGGCCTCCCAAAGTGCTGAGACTACAGGAGTGAACCACCATGCTTTTTTTTTATTTTTTATTTTTCTCTGAACCAAGGTCTCACTCTGTCACCCAGGCTGGAGTTCAGTGGTGCAGCCTCAATCTCCTGGGCTCAGGTGATCATCCCACCTCAGCTTCTTGAGTAGCTGGGACTACAGGCATGTGCCACTATGCCTGGCTAATTTTTAAATTTTTGTAGAGATCGGGTCTCACTGTTCCCCAGATGGTCTCCAACTCCTGAGCTGAAGCAATCCTCCCACCTTGGCCTCCCAAAGTGTTGGGATTACAGACGTGAGCCACTGTGCCTGGCCAACAGCTTCCTCTTTTTATTGCTGTATAGTATTTCACCAGAGTAATACACCACGATTTGTTTATCCATTTGAGTAGTCCCCGGTTTGGAGCTGTTAGGAAGAGTTTGTTGTGAATATTCTTGTATGTGTCTTTCAGTGTACATGTGACCTCATTTCTCTTAGCTGATGGCCTGTGCTTTTTTTTTTTTTTTTTTTTTTTTTTTTTTTTTTTTTTTTT